>NW_025946307.1:0-186669 GCF_000764305.2 Hyalella azteca | reverse complement strand
CGGGAACTAACCGCACCGAGATGCCGACAACGAACCGCAGAGACTAGGGGTTCTAGCCCTAATACACTGCCTAATCACGAAAATATACAGCAAATGGTGCGGGAACTAACCGCACCGAGATGCCGACAACGAACCGCAGAGACTAGGGGTTCTAGCCCTAATACACTGCCAAATCACAAAAACGTACAGCAAATGATACGGGAACTAACCGCACCGAGATGCCGACAACGAACCGCAGAGATTAGGGGTTCTAGCCCTAATACACTGCCAAATCGTACAGCAAATGGTACGGGACTAACTAACCGCACCAAGATGCCAACGACCAGCCGCAGAGACTAGGGGTTCTAGCCCTAATACACTGCCAAGAACACGGAGATGAACAGCAAATGGCACGGGAACTAACCGCACCGAGATGCCGACGACCAGATGCAGAGACTAGGGGTCCTAGCCCTAATACACTGCCAAGAATCACAAAGATGGACAGCAAATCGTACGGGAACTGACCGCACCGAGATGCTAACAACCACACAGGAACGGGGTGGCAGTTACGCCTCAAAAGCACGACTATTGGAGGGTAATAGCCCCCAATAAGCCGCTGACAATTAACTCGAGCGCAGAGGTTATTAGCCTCTACCTCGAGGGTGCGATTTGAACGGCTGTTAACCGCCCAACGCAGCCAAAACCTGGAACTACCCAAGAACTCCACCTACGCCGTTGTTAGTCCGCTAGTGGAACTCATTAAGAGTTATGCCCAGAACTGCGGTGGAGTTTATTCTTGGAAGCCCAAATTTGGCTCTGCCTGATTCGAGTCGAAACCGTGTCACCCCAACCCAGCACCACTGAGCACACCCTACTTCCGAGTGCACACAACGAGGGGGTAACTCAGCCAAAATGAGCTTACCTCAACACTTCATTTACAATGTATAAGAAACGGGCTACTAAGTTCGTCTATACGCAAAGATATATACAACATAGTATATTACAACAAAATAGAATCATAACATAACCTTTTAATCAAATAATGATAAGTGAAAGTTGATTTAAGATAGAAGAACTCGAGGATAATTACTCGCGATCGCCTGAGTTGATACCAGTTCGTCAATAGACTAGACAAGTGAATATTGACTAAGCATTATCAAATATAATGAGAAGTACTATCACCTAATAAAATCATATTAATAAAGAGTTTGACATTTGGACGACATGACTATAAGTTATAATCGACTTCTTATAAAACATCTACCTCTAAGATGTCTAGCTTCCTTACGCAAGATGGCGACGTAGCCGTTTTTACTTAACGATTATTTAGTCTATTAACAACACCTATCCTCGTACAGTACAACAGTAAATCATTACGATTATCGCAAAAGATAAAGTATTTTGACACAATAATGGCACATTAAAGCGAATAAATCTTAGTCAAGTAATATTTTATGATTAACATATCATAGAGTAAGTCTAAACGTGTCGAGGCTAGCAGACGACGCATGGCGTCTAGCAGACGATTGCACGCAACGCTACAGACAGATGATATCACAACGAAGGAGATTCCTAGTTTCAGTCACGAAATAAAAATATGCTCACACATTCCTTAGTCATATAAAATAATATCACAGTAACGAGATCCCAAAAAATATATGAAATCACATTGAGTCATTAATCTAGCAAAAGAACATTATCAACATATCACGTGGTCAAAAAGGGTACTCCTAAAAATAAAAAAATATCACAATATTCATACCGTCACACACGTACGTATTATACAAAACCTCTAATGAAATCAGGCGCTAACGAGTAACGACCAACAAGAAGCCAAAAGATGTAGCTCAAGGCACGTGTAACTTTCTTAATGGCTAACTTCAAAAAGCTTCCTTTTTTTAATGGCAACTATTACTGCTGGTGCGTACGTACAGAGGATGAGCTTCACATCCACACCATCCCCATGGTTGAACTATATAAGGGTGAACCCACGAGAATTTCCGTCTTTCAGTTCAGCTTTCTTGTTGCGTCACTGAGATCGAGAAACGTAAACAAACCCGTCATTACCATGACGGATTGGTTGACTGGTTTGATCGCATTTCGGTGATTGGTTAATGCCCGTGACCTCACTGAGATCAGTGACGTCACAGACGATCAACGAACTACATCCGCGAAAATGAGCTTCTCCTGCGTCAACCTTATACTAGTTCAACCATGACCATCCCAGTCTCTGGTTGTTTCTCATAGTCATAAGTACAACTCGCAACGAGTTTTGAGTAAGCGTTTCTAGAGAAATTAATACAACTTTTCAAAGGTTCCCGCTGACTGTGGTGCTATTCTCTAGTAGAAATAATAACTTAGTTATTTTGTGTGTTGAAATGTTGGGCTTCATTGCCCCATGGCTTCCTGCTGAGTTACTGTGGACGTTTGTATGTTGACGATTTCTAATAACTACATTTCGCATGAGAAGTTCGTCCTATCAATCTAAAGTTATCCCTTGTGTAACTTGAATTTCATAGAAATTTCAATGAAATTCAAAACAAATTTCATAGAAATTTATACAGTTTGTCTTACCATTTCATTTCCAGTCATTCAGAATCGATGTCCTGCACAATTTATTTGTCGCAATTATCTTTTTGAATTTTGATTATAAGCATCTCAAGGCTGTAGAAATTCGGTGGTAGCTAACTTGCGCAAATATCATTAAGTGATACGAGCAAAGAAGAAATTTTTAAAAGCTTTTCCATCAATGAGACTCAATTTCGTTGGTTTACATGCTCTGCGACGTAGCTACTTCTATTAACTAATTAAAATAACCTTTCAAATTAAAAATAACGGAATATAACCTTCGGAATGACAAGGAAACGATAAGTCCCAGAAATCAAAATCGTTTAAGGTTAGAGGTGTTAAAATTAATTTGTCCGATTTCTTTATCATTGTATATACGCCGTTCGTTAATCTCTTTTTAGGAGGCTTAGTCGACGCTCATGAGCTCGATCGTAGGCATTACTTCCTTAACCTTGCCTTGGTGCAGACCTCGTGTTACACCGCATTAACTTGTTGCCGTCTTCGGTGAAACCTTGCTTATCTTTAACTTAATTTGAGTTTGTACGAATGTGCTTTCATTTTGTTTAGTTCAGCTGATCTGCATGTTCGTACTTCTGTGTTCGTTCGATTAAATTCTTATTTTACTGGATGTACTCCAGTAGTTGAACCCGGTAGGGTTTGTGTAGCTCTATACTTTAGTTCAGCCATTTATAGGTGTGATCTATTCTCATCCATCTGTTCAGATAAGAATCCTCCCCACAACCTCCTCGTTCCGATTGGTCTTCAGCCCTGCTGCTTATTCCTTTTGTCCGGCTGCTGACCTACGACTCGATTCATTAATACGTTTTGTTGCCTTCGGCAATTTGGTGAGAACAAGAGAGGGAGAGAGAGAGACGTTCATTAAGTGAAACAGTGACTTATTCCGTGCTTTAAATATTGTGATCCTTAGATTCCTAATTTTCGATCCATTTCTGATATCTGTGAATTTTTCTGCAGTGCGACCAACACGTCTCTTATCGTTTCCCACTCCGTGAACTTCTTCGTTTTGCGAACCGCTTCAATAAATCTTCAACGCTTTCGAAATTGTTTGATTCCCATTTGTAACTAAATTCCAATAGAGGTTTTTTTCGAGAAGAATGATTAAAATTGTTGTAAACTCAAGCGCATTGATGTTTGATTTTAGCGTTATCATGATTACTGAAATAAGCTCTTGTGTATTTAATATTATTTCATCATCTGACTGACCAGAGCTTTGGTTACGGTCAGAAAATTGCGACACGATTTATTTGTTAACTTGTGCTCTGAAGTTCAAAGAGGACGTGTGCAAGTCAGATTTATTTAATTTTCCTTCTTTTAATATTGCTTGATCGGTAACAAAATTGTCCATAATTTGAAATTGATTAATTTCTCGTCATATTGAAGAGTGTCAATTAATAACAGGAATGAATGACATCTTGCTTGATGAATGTTTTCGCCAGTTATAGTTGTTGTTCTCATCACTGCCATGAGCTGACCGGAAGTCTCATTTACTTTAGTTAACTTCGTTTGTATGTGCAACTTCATAGATCGTAATGCTTTAACCTGGTGTAATGCATGCTCCTCATATCGTAACGCTCCTACGTAACAAATTACGAAACACTTCGGAGTTGCATTCATTGACGTAGGCGGATAGTTGACTGAACATTTTATAATTGACGATATAATTTAAGTTTTAAAATCATCATGAGTTCTAGTGACAAAATTTTGTGTGAATTTACAGTAATTTCAAGTTCCCTCGTTCCAAATTTTTATTTCGTTTACAGCTTTGGGAGAATTTTATGCTTCCGAGTGCTAGAGAACACTCGGAAGCCTGCCGAGTTTGTATTGACAAGAATTTCTGTGTCCTTCATGAATATTCACGAAGTAATTTAAAGTAGTTGCAGGTTCCTTTCGATTGTTAAAAACTGTCAGGAGGATAAGGGACTGTATTTAAATTATAAACCACACTCGTGTTCCCGTTGGAATATATGCTGAACTCTGGATACCATGAGTTGGCATTTCATTCTACCCTATTTTGGACTTGCGTTCCATTCCTTTGGGGACCAGCACTTCAATAGGTTTCATGATAACCATATTAGCGTCGGGAAATCATTTCAGTTCATCCAAATTACAACTTTTATCGGAAAGATAATTGCAAACGCTGCACAGCGATTCATTGAAATTTTTATTTGAACTGCCAGCTAATGAATTTAAAATGTCTCGTCAGAAATTTGATTTATCTTGGCATGGTTAAATTCAAGCTCTTCGCCTAAAGAATTGAGCTGACGCGAACAAGTTATCGTTCATATCTATATTCATATGTAACTAAATGAGCTATTTACGAATCACTACGTTCTATGCGTAAACTTGGATAAATACTAACGATTTTTGAAGTATCATCCGCTCACCGTTTCAGCTTTTTTCGAAAAATAGGAACGAGCTAACTTTCAAGTTGTATTCTTCCAGATCAGACTGTTAGTAGCTTCTAGAATCTTCGAGAATGTTCTAGAATCCTCTGGAAAGTTCTACAATCCTCTAGAAGGTTCTAGAAGTTTCTAGAATCTTCTACAAAGGAAAGCACGAGATGAATCTGGATGTTGTATTTAATCCCGAAATAACTAAGATAACCCTATTGAAACTAGATAAAACTGGCCAACGAGCTTCTATATTCTCATGGCATCTCAAATCGACAGCTCTATTTTCACATTATTGTTGTTAGTTGTACTTTTCATAATAAATAATTCAATTTACTCTCTATTTGGAATCCGTAATTCGGATAAAATCTAAAAGGATAAGACTTTCCTGGAGCAACTGCTTATATTTACAGCCGTATACAAGCAGCCAGCCGCAACACAACACGAATAAGTGATCGTCATATTTTGGAACGTATTTATTTAATGTGGATTGATACAGAGCTATAAATATTCCATAGTAAAATAATTTGCGAGTGCAGTAATACAGGGTGGAGCGCGGTAATTTGCTTATTTGCACTGCATGCTGTGGCGGCACTGACGGTCGAATACAGAGAGACCTAGTTGACCGATTTATGTTTCTGCTCTCAGATAATCAATAGTATTTTAATCGAACTGTTTTCTTTGATACTAAATAATTTCACTACCTCGTATTAGTGGCACAAATTTTGGGTGCACTTAAACTCGCATTAGCAAACATCAGAAGAGAGGTCGAAGACAGAGAGACCGCCACCCGGCTAACAGCGGATGGCGGATAATTTGTATTCGTCTGGCTCTCAGTTGCCATCATGCAGTTCAAGTTAGGGACTTCTGCCTAGAATTTTTGGAAAATTCATCTTTTTTGCATATAGGTCAAAAAACTTCACCAAACGGAAAACTCGAAATTCCCCATAGGAAACGAGTTAGGAGCAATTGAAAAAAATAATTGTGAATTTGTGCTTTTTCAAGCTTTCTTATCTCGACAACGATCAGGATTAAAGAAAATTTACACGAATAACAAATTGAAGAGAAGGAAAATCCCCATCCAGTAGCTCCAAGTGGTTAGCTCGGGGACTCCTCGTTCCCCCGATATTGGCTGTCAAAGAAGACTGTATATTCAATTTTTCCTCGAACCGTGACGTCTTCGTGGCGCCTTTCCCCTAATGACCTTATAGGCCATATCAACCCCATTGACCCCAATGGCCCCAATAACCCCAATGATCTTGTCGAACACATTGACCCCATTGATCAATTTGACCCAAATGACTCCAATGACCCATATTACCCCAATGACCTAATTGACCCCAATGACCCATTGACCACAAGGACCCAAATGACCCTATTGACAGCATTGACCCCATTGACAGCATTGACCTCATTGCCAGCATTGACCCCATTGACAGCATTGACCCCACTGACCGCATTGACCCCATTGACAGCAATTGAGTCTTTCTGTACAGCTGGCGATGTTATCATTTGACCTTCGGTGCGAAATAATGCTAATTATCTTTCATCCAGTCCTGAGAGAATATATAATCCGTTTTTATTTTTGGGTGTCGTTACAGGGCTTCAAATTTTACATTTGACAAACTTGTATAATTCGACAAAATGCCTGAAATAAAAGTATTTGTCAGGCTTAGGCCATTGGGTCAAGAAGAAGGGAAGACTCAACACTGGAAGGTCATTAACCACAATAGCATAGTGAGAGTGCCGCCTCAAGCCAAAAATGAGGATACGTTCGTCTATGGTGAGTTTTCTTGGAAACTTGTGGATGGTATGTATGGAATAACCCATTAAATTTTTACATCAAGTGAAATCAAACACTCGTCTACCATTACCATTATTAAAATTCATGCCATCATATGAATGCAATATTTATTCGAAATACTGTATATGATTGAAATATATAAGTACTGTACATATTATCTTAAAATATATTATTTAATTGCATAACAGTAAAAAAACGTTTCTGATGTATTATTATTGTCTTACAGGTCGGGTTTACGATCAAAGGGTAAAAAACTCCACCATCTTCAAAGAAGTGGCATAGCCACTTGTTAAGGGAGTTTTAAAGGGAAGCAACGCTACAGTGTTTGCCTATGGACAGACCTCATCCGGTGAGGGGAGATATACTTATGATTAGACTCCTGCGTCTCGAAATAATTTTCTCGAAATGAACCGGGACAGACGAAACGAGACGAGAAAATTCCGGGAAAAAAATAACGGGACAGAGGGTAAAATTTGTCCCGGAATAAACGTATGAACCGAGACAAGACTTCTGTCCCGGACTTTAAAACTTGTGTCCCGGTTAATTATGAACCGGGACGAGACAGACAGATTTGAAACGAGACATAACGAGACGAGACGAGATTTGTCTTAATTATTTAAGACAAAACAAGTTTTTCGATTACGATACGAATCATTTCGAAAACATGGGTTGAAGAATGACAAGTTAGCCCTTTATTGCTAATAGGGACATAGACCTGTCTCTTATACACATCTAGATGTGTATAAGAGACAGGCCCAGCTCTGTATAAATGTATGACGGTAAGCCAAAGTTTACACCACATCAATAATTGATTAGTCTCGTTATGTCTCGTTAAAATGGCTGTAAATTCCGGGAAATTTTAAGGTACCTGTTTTAACCGGGATGTCTCGTCTCGTCTCGGTATCGTCCCGGAATTCCAACGGAAGACTGAAAATTGTCCCGGATTTTATTGCGAACCGGGACAGAGCCTGTTGTCTCGTCTCGTCTCGTCCCGGATTAAAAAAAAATACCAAACGCAGGAGTCTACTGAGTTTATGATCATAGTCAGCGAAGAAGTTTGTGCAAGGTAGCAAAAAATGCAGGAACATTTCTCTCTGTCAATGTAATTAAATTTAATGTCAATTTCACAAACATGTACCCAATGGTAGTGGAAGTATATGGATAGATATAATAGTTATAAGTTATATTGCGCTGCTCAAAATAGCAGAATGTATAATTTTACAGAATTGAAGTAATAGATGAAATATTCTGAGGCGCATAAATAAAAAATCTTAATGTTGAGTTTCATGTAGTGCAATTTTCATCTAAATACTTACATGCAGGTAAAACCCACACCATGGTGGGTCGACCGGACTGTCCCGGTATCATCCCTCAGGCCATCGACAGCCTTTTTAGGGGCATGGAGGACACACCAGACGTTCGTTTTACCATTAGGTATGTTCCGCATTCCACATGATCAACAAGCTTTTCATTGCATATTAATGGATCCCTTGGGTAAATAGAGCAATCTGAAATATTTTAACATAGCTCCAATAATAATGTTAAACATTACTATAGCAGAGCTTCTGTCAGTATGATTGCTAAACTCTAACTTCCCTTAACTTGCTCACTGATGCCGACTTTATTTCAGAGCTTCGTTTATGGAAATATACAACAGTGCGTCTACGACCTTTTGGTGGGTCGCGCCAACACTACTGGAAACGAAGGGCTCAGGCTGTGGGAAGATTCAACTGGGAACTTCCAAGCTAGTGGCCTCATTGAAGAACATTTCTACACCCGAGAAGAGGTAACGCGCTTTTCCATGTAATCATTTTTCACCAAGGTGGCCCAGTGGTTACAGTTCAGAGTACCAGGATTTGAGCAGAGAGGCAAGGGTTCGATCCCAGCTCTGTGCGCCAATTTCAGGTCAGAATCGGCTAGAGGGCCGGGAGGTTAAGCAATGCAAAATTGGAGCAGTGAGTTCGAAACGGCAACAAACTGTCAATGTTCTGCGATGTTCAGAATCAACGACAGGCCTACGGCCTCATAAATGCTGAAACCACTTTTATAATAATTATCATAATAACATAACATATTGATCTCGGCGCTGAACGCAACGTAAGTTTAGTGAGGCTTGGTCTAGGACTCTAGGTGATGGCAAGGTGCGATTATATAGTCTCGCTAAAGGCGATGGTGCAAGTGCATATGACCGACCGGCGGTGGCGTTACGGGGTCATGCTAAATCTCTGGCAGCAGGTCGCATTCCATCAGGTATCGTCTAAGGTTATCGGTTTCGAAGTTACTTCGCCGGTCCTCCCGCAGCATTCTAGTGAGCATCTCGTCATGATCAAGGGCGGATGTGTTGGGGTAGCAGTTTTGTTGGATGTCGTGGCTAGGGCACTCCGCCAAGACATGCAGAACTGTCAGGGGCACCAGGCAATCGTCACAATATGGTATAGGGTGCAGTTCAATCAAGTAGCCGTGAGTGAGGCGCGTATGGCCAATCCTCAGTCTACACAGCGCGATCTCCATTTGTCGGGATCTCTGGTACGATGAGCTCCATGCTAATACACTGTCCTTGATTGTTCTCAGTTTATTGTTTCTCGTGTTCAGCCACAGCTCGCGCCATATATGGTGAACGCCATATATGGCGGACGTCCTCCCTATAAATGGCCGCGTACGACGAAGCAGCGCCCACCGCCGCCTCATCCGCCCTTTCGTTTCCCCGCACCCCCACGTGTCCCGGGACCCAGCAGATGCTTATCGTTTTTCCCGCCTCCACCAGGCGCAAAAGCCAGGCCAGAATTTCCAAGATGATAGGATGTTTGCTGTTGTAGGTTCTCAGGGCCTGCACTACACTTTTGGAGTCTATAAATATTGTAAAGTTACGTTCGGAGTGGTCATCTATTAGGGCCAGGGCACAGAGGACGCCAGACAATTCCGCCGTATAAATTGAAGCGTTGGGGCTCAGTCGTCTTGATATTATTGTTGTGTCGGTCGTACCCGCACACCCCACTGCGTCGTCCAACTTTGAACCGTCACCCCCGTCAGTGTATATATGGGTCGAGTTTGTATGCTTTGAAGTTGCGTGGTCCAGGAAAAGGTTTTTCATCGCAGTTGCCTGCAACTCTGATTTTAGTGGGAGATTTTGATCCGGGCAGAAGGTGCTGATGGGGATTCGCCATGTGGGAATGTCTTCGAACGTGACGGGCATAACCTGCATCTGTTGGGCCTGTGTTGCTGCAAAGAGTGCACCGTAGTCTTCAGATGATGGGATGTTATATGGAAATGGGTTTGCTTGGTCTTCGGTCATTACAGTGAGCCATGTTGGAGATAACGGTAGTTGTTTGAGGCGAGTAATCATCTGTAGCGTTCTAGTAGCGCTAGTGTGGTTTTTCTGGCATATTGGTATATGATACACCCATAGTCTAACCTGGCTCTTAGTATGGCCCTGTAAAGGCGGAAAAGAGTTACACGGTCAGATCCCCACGACTGTCCGGTTAGGTGCTTCAGCAAATTCATCCTCTTAAGGACGCTGCCAATAAAGCCCTCACATGGGGTCTCCATGAGAGTTTGTTGTCACATGTCATACCAAGAAATTTGGCTGTGGGGGACACAGCGATTTGTTGGCCTTGTAGGAAAAATGGAGGGGGTTGTTCTTGAGAGCGACTTCGCTGAAAGTGCATAGCAACGGTTTTGTCGCTTGAGAATGAGAATCCGTGAGCCGTGATCCACTGGTTTGCGCGGTTTATGGCAGTTTGTATTCTGCGTACGAGAGAAAGCCCTGAATCAAACGCCTTGGATCTCTCCGGACCTACACCAATCAGCCGGACCTACACCCACAATTAAAAATATTTACTAAATGAACGTCATTAAAATTCGCTACTTTTTTTACAACAGCAGCACTGGGCACTGATATCCCAGCACATTGTCACTGGACGCTTGCGTCGCATGCACAGCATCGCTGGACACAGGTGTCGCAGCGCGCCAATGTTGAGGCAGGTGTCCCAGCACAGAGCATCCCTTTACGCTTCAGCTTAGGCGGCTGAAGTGTTAGTCTGCACAGACAAAAACAAGGGTTAGTCATCACAGATTAGGGTTAGTCTGCACAGACAGAGATAAGGGTTAGTCTGCAGACAGAGATAAGGGTTAGTCTGCACAGACAGAGATAAGGGTTAGTCTGCACAGACAGAGATAAGGGTTAGTCTGCACAGACAGAGATAAGAGAAGTCTGCACAGACAAAAAATAAAGGTTAGTCTGCACAGACAGAGATAAGGGTTAGTCTGCACAGACGGAAACAGGGTAAGTCTGCACGGACAGAGATAGGGGTTAGTTGTGCTTAACTACACTTACCTACTAATAGTTGCTCTCAACTGAATTGAGATTCAGTTGAGAAAAAATCTACATATGTAAAACATCTATAAAATCATATAGATAAAAAATGTGTTAGGAGAAATGGATGGGTCTCTTTGATCACTCACTTCTGGCTTCAGGTAATCTCTTCAACTCTTCAGGATGGATTCGCCTCATGTGCCGCATGATAGAGGATACATAAGATGATTTTTTGTTGCAAAATAAACACATGTAAAACGTCTTCTTAATGTGGATGGCTTCTTCATGGATTTTTAATTTAGATGGGGCACTGGTTGCAAATAAACATCCGGCATATCGACATTTGAATCGTTTCTTCGCTTTATTATTTTTCTGTTTTCGTCTGTCTGCGTTCTGGCCTCGTTCATCGGTAAGTGACATGTCATGAGTGGGAGGGGACCTTCTGTGAATCCACCCTACCTCGCGCTGGAGGTGGGGTGGGTCCAGCCGACACGATGGACGCTATTACAGGAGCTGGCCATGAAAATCTTCGTGACTTCTTTGACACCTATGAAATAATGAATAAAAAAAATCAAAGCTGAAGGACATTTACAGCAGAGAACCTGAGTCGCGTGCCCGACAAGATAGCGCTTCAACTGTACTCTATGGCGCCAGATTCAGCTCAGAGTTTGTGCGTCATATCTAAATACAAAATAATAATGAAAATATGATCAAACATGCTGCCAGGATTGAAAGAACGAATTTATGCATTATAACTCATCAATTGATATAGATATAGTTACGGGCAGGCTGACCTTTATCTGCCCTGTAGCGCTACGGAAAACGGACGTGACCAGCTCCTCATTGAGTTTTCGTACTCTTGCCAGCAAATCCTGGTTGATTTGCTCTGCAGCATCCAGTTTTTTCTCAATCTGCAGGAATAGTGAACGATTCAATGTTATACTTCCCATCACAGGAAATGAACTAAAGTAAAAACTCGAGAAATGCTAGAAAACTGATTTTCCAGTATTAATGTTCACTTGATGTCAATAAATGATCCATCCACAACAGGATATTTACCCCATTTATCCATGATCTTTCAGTTTACCAAGATCGTCTGTAATGGCAACACACAAGAACACGTTTAGGCTCCGTTTCCATTTATGATTCACCCTATGATTTAGATTTAGACCTATAGATTAACATTTCCCAGATCTCTGCCACGTTTTGTCTGGGTTCTCGAGCATAAATCTAGGGTGCTTGGTGCTCGCACGAGCACTCTGGAGGCCGTCTCCCACGTGCGCGCGACCATCCATGCGAACAACGTTTCAACACCCAAATTTCAGCACCCTTCCTGCGGGGCGAAGATATCAACGACGCCAGAGTGTCGGCACTTCACCTGCAAAACTTTGTTGAAGTGGCGCTCGCGCTCCAGCGCGAGCTCCTGCTTCAGCTTCTGATCACTCCTCATGCATGGGCGCGTGCTGCTGCATACTCCTGGGTTTTATTTTCATAGCGCGAGAAGCAAACCTGCCACGCGCATAGGAAATGGCATAAAAAATTCATTTATTGGAAAATTTTTGGGTTTATTTTTAATGACAGGCACATAATAGAGTCAGCCTGAACAGCAGGAAAAACTAGGAACTAAATTTGAAACTATTAAGAGATGACTACCCGAGCGCTTTCTGTGTATGCTCAACAGAAGCAGGGCTGGCAGTACAAATAATTGAAGTCCTTCCGTCACCCTTCAGGGAATGCTGAAGGATGTGCGTTAATTTTGTGTCTCGGAAGTTGATAAAGGATCTGAAAACGTACGAAATGAAGCTATTAGATGCATCCATCGTCTAAAGTTTAAGGGGAGCGTCTTGGTCCAAAATCGACAATTTTGGCCTTTCCTGTTTTTAGTCCCATCTTAAAAATGACATTCTGTCCTATCCAACGGTATCAAAACCATCTCTGTACGTTGATTTATGCGTTCACGACAGATCCCGAAAGGGATGGGGCTGGGGGAGTTCTTTCACATTTAAGATGGGGGAATAATTCCCGCAGTGCACTATAAATCGCTAGTCTACAGACACTCAGCTCCAGTAACCTTGCGGCAGTCGTACGGGGTGGTTATTGCGCCGTCACTCGTACCATCCTTGATAGAAATTAAGCTCCAGTATCGTCTAGTCTCATTCCTTGCAGTTATGAATGCCGATTTCGAGGCGCCCGGGACTTTGTCGGGCTCTACTGAACATTCACACTTATTGTCACTAGAAACCTATTTTTTCCTACTGTTTCGCAGCTACAGCAATGAGACATAAACCATTAGATTTGCAAAGAAAAGATCTACAAATTGTTGTAGGCGTTTTTCCAATTTCGTTATAGTTTGGATTCTATTTTGCAAAATAGAAACATAGTGATCCTTTCCATAACATAGTGATCTCGAAGGTGGAAAGGGGTAAATTCGAAAAATTTCCGAAAAATGCTCCCACACACAAAAAAATTGGAATTTCAAAAAACGCCTCAAACAATTTGTAGATATGGTCTATACGCATCGAATGATATGTGTCTCGATGTTGTAGCTTGAAAATCCTAAGCCCGCCGAGATTTCTACAGTACCCCCTTTTTTGGCCGTTTTCTAAGAATTTCACGTTTTCTTTCACTTTTTTCGAAAAATTCACACGAACAAAAAAGTCTTAGAATTCTGTTTTACATACGTGCAAGAAATTTCGAAGTGATCCGTCCGTAAATAAAAAAGTTTTTTTTTTGACCAAGACGCTCCCCTTAAATCACTTGCAACTTGTGAACTTGTCCAATACCATTGTAAAATAATATTGCTGCAGCGATGACTTACTGTCCAACAGTGAGCTGTGAGATGACGAGCTGTGACGAGATGATGAGCTGTGAGATGACGATGACACTGAGCTGAAGAGGCTCTTGTTAATGGAGCCGCCTTCATTGAGGCAGGCGCCAGTGGTACCAGCTTCTGTGGGGTCCTCAAAACCTGCCAGATCCACTAGATTTAGGTACGAACGATGGCTGCTGCCCCAATCTTCCGCCTTCTGCGACTCCACTATCTGCACATACAGCACGAATACAGCGGAGTTTCTCTTGCTCCTACCCTCCTTGCTAATGTCATTTTACAAAATTGTTGATTTCATCATACCATTTCCGATGTTTTCATACTGGAGTACACCATGTATTGAGCTCTATTAGAGTAAAGTATTGGATACCAAGTGATGGAGTGTAATGAGCGTCCGTAGAACATGTGTTATTTGTAAGCGTTACCATGCTCGAACCATTAAGCGACCTGTTTTCACCCCTTGTCCTCATTACCGCATCGTTGAGGCTAATCCTTTCAGCATGGTTGGGGTTGATTATAAATGAGCTATGTACGTTAAAGATATAGGACACGTGTCTATGGTGCATGTCTGTCTCTTCACCTGCATGATGACACATGCGATACATTTGGAACTTGCAGAGGATGCATCCGCTGAAGCATTCTTGTTTGCGTTTCGTAGATTTACGGGTAGATGGTTCATGTTCATATCTAATTTTATGTGAAAATGCACAAATTTTGGTCAATTTTGTCACCACTTTGCGCGAAATTTGTAACAGTGAGTTACTTACGGATACAATGGAAATTTTTCCCGTAGAGCCGCCTCATTTTGGCGGCGTGTAGGAACGCCTCATTGGAGTAGCAAAATTTGGAGTAATCCTCATTGGAGTAACGCCTCAGCCTCAATCTCAACAAATCAACCTCAACCTGAACTTCAACCTCAACTGAACTTCTACCTCATCTGAACTTCAACCTCAACTGAACTTCAACCTCAACTGAACTTCAACCTCAACTGAACTTCAACCTCAACTAAACTTCAACCTCAACTGAACTTCAACCACAACCGAACTTCCACCTCAATGCCTCAACCTCAACCCCTCAACCTCACATCTTCAACCTCAACCCCTCACCTCACATCCTCAACACCTCAACCTCACATCCTCAACCTCTACCCCCTCAACCTCAATTCCTCAACCTCAACCCCTTAACCTCACATCCTCAACTTCTATCCCCTCAACCTCACATCCTCAACCACTTAACCTCAACCCCTACCCCCCCCCCCCNNNNCCCCCCCCCCCCCAACCTCACATCCTCAACCTCACATCTTCAACCTCAACCCCTCAGCCTTACATCTTCAACCTCAACCTCACATCTTCAACCTCTCATCCTCAACCTCAACCCCTCAACCTCACATCTTCAACCTCAACCCCTCAATCTCACATCTTCAACCTCACATCCTCAACCTCAACCCCTCTACCTCACATCTTCAACCTCACATCCCCAACCTCATCCTCAACCTCATCCTCAACCTCACATCCTCAACCTCAACCCCTTAACCTGAAATAAATGACACTCACGATCCTGAACACGGTGTGGGAGCGGGAGCTGCGGCTGTTTGTGCGGGTGCAGCCCACTTGTCTTGCTCTGTCGCCCCGGTTCATCATGACCATAAGCTATGTGAAATCAAATAAATTTAGTTCATTTATCCATAGAAATGAGCTTGAACGAAATTGCATAATTTCGTTCAGCAAGAAGCACATTCCCTTCTTTAAGAATAAATTAAAATATAAGTGATCGCATTAAAGTGATCGCATTCAACAATTCAGTAATGTCAGACTGGGCATCAGTGTGCAGTGGCGTGCCACAAGGAAGCGTTCTTGGGCCTATTTTGTTCGTTGCTTTTATAAACGATTTGCCAGAAACAGTGTCCAGCGTGTGCTCCATGTATGCCGACGACAAAAAAGTTTATAATTCCGTGAAGGATGCATCAAATAAAGCGCAATTACAATATGATCTTGACAGTTTAGTTAATTAACTGGGCTGATACGTGGCAGCTACGGTTTAATGCTGACAAGTGTGTAAAGTACTTCACCTCGGGAAGAACAATGAACAGCAAGATTACAGTATGAGAAGACATGGTTGCAACGAAAGAGTAATGATTGGAAAGTTTAGTGTGGAAAATGATCTCGGAGTTTATGTCGACAAGGAGCTGAAATTTTCTAAGCATGTTGAAACGCAAGCTAACACATCCAACAAACTTCTTGGACTAATCAGACGCTCATACGAGTTCCTAGATGCAGAAGCGATGAAGCAGTTGTTTGTTGCTGTCGTGCGCCCGAATCTAGTTTGGAAACGTTGTGTGGTCACCGAGATTTGAAAAGAACAGAAATTTAATGGAGAATATTCAAAGACGTGCAACAATGATAATTCCAGGCTTGAAGGGCAAGTCTTATGAAGAAAGATTGAAGATTATGAAGATTCCAAGCCTCAGTTATCAACATCTGCGTGGGGACCTCATTGAAGTATACAAGTATACTCATGGTTTATACAAGGTCCCCGAAGGATTACTAGAATTTGAAACAAGAACCAACACCAGGGGCCACGGCTATAAACTAAAAAAACTGCGCTGCAACTTCTCCACGCGACAAAATTTCTTCCCGCTTCGAATCACCGACATGTGGAACAGCCTCCCCAATGACATCGTTGGCGCTCCAAGTATGAACGCGTTCATGAACAGACTAGATAAAGGCCTGGAAAAATATATGTTCAGCTTTGAAATGCCTAGCAAAGCATTACTAAAAGATGCGCTGTCAAGAGACTGTCAAGCCTCCACGTGTACGACACGGGACGCCTGATACACAAAAATCACAGCCCACATTTTCTTCGTGCCACTCTATCGCCTATTGTCAGTCGTCCCATGCGCAGTCTTGCGACCGGTGACACAATCGAGTACCATACCTATTTGGGATCGTAATTCCTTCTCGTTTAGTTTTGTTGTGATCGCTCTGCTTAGTCAGCTGGTGTCGTCCCACAGTAGAATAATCTTCTTGCCACTTCTAATTCGGCGTAAAGAAGAGGATTAATCGGATCAAAATCTAGGCAAACTTGCAGATATATTTTCGTTTTTGACGAATATGAAAGTTATAAATCTTCTTGTCTAGAGCTTATGTATTGATTTGCTCCGCGCTCGGTTCAATGAACTCCCATTGACTTTTATTCTTGTCCCCTCTTCGCTGCATCACTCTTCCAAGGCAAGCAATTCGAACTCTGACGTGCACACGTATTACCAGCAAGAAGAATAAGCTCAAAAGAAGCAGAAGAGGCTCGACTATATAGATGTCGTGTTCTACATAGATGTGTTCACAACGTTCATCGATGTTTCAACTTCCTTCTACATTCAACACTAATTGATGCACCGCAACTGTTCGCAAATAATAAGCTTTATAGTGGCCAAAAACCTTCAAAACCTGCGTTAATGAAATAAAGCTAGACTGACTGCCAGTTAACGCAACAGTGAATGCCAACAGCAACTCAAATATCGCCCAAAACTGCAACGTTTTGAACTGCGCAGGCAAACCATTAAAAGTAAAACGGAGCGTGTGGACTGGCCTTTGTTCGAGTCATTGGCTCCGCTCGTAGTTTGCGGTAGCGTTGCCAGATGGTATATTTCTATACCAGATTTCACAAATCTGGTATTTTCAGAAGGTATATTTTAGATCTGGTATATTTGCCTAAATCTGGCATTTTCTGACTTACTGCAAATTTACTGCATTAAGTTCCACATCTGGGGCCATACTTTCAAAATTCGCCAAGTGAATGTAAATACTTACGCTCTATTTTCTTGTCTATGATTGGCGAATTTTGCTTGAAAGGCCGTCAATGATTGGCTGATGGACTTACGATCTCTTAACTTTTTTTGAAAGTACTGGCCCTGAAGTATTAACTTCCTCCAGCGTAGGCGTGAATAATATAGATTACATTCAGAGCGGTAGATTAGAGGTTTCCCGCCAATTTTGGACCCGCAAGTTTAATGCTCGATGAACTAACCCGAATCTAATTGTTAACATTCAACAAAAGTGCTTAGTGCAATTACAAGCACGAGAGTGATGATCCTTGATTTTTAGCGCATTTTCTTATTTATGAAAAAAAAGAACAAGTACGGAATATATAAAACAGAGAAACGAAATATATCTATTGCTTTGACCTAAAACTGTTAGGATTGAGAAGGAACCGTTCAATCCATTGTTAAATTTAGTATAAAGCAAAGTGGATGAAAATATACTGTATGGAATAATTCTAAGGCATTTTCGCAGAACTTATGTGTATGGGACTAAAATAACAAAATTTTCATTAGAATACACGTCGTTGATTTTTAAAATGTAAAGATTATTTCACAGCTCGTATAAATCATTTTACTTGGAATTTGCCCAACGTTTGCAATATGGTCACCAGCGTTAGCCGTCAGCCCATGAACGTGCGAGAAAGACGGCATTACCAAATATGGTCATATACCGAGGAAGCTCCAAGAGGGTTAGAGGACAAAACTTTGAGGGACGAGCTGATAAATGAATATTGTATATAGGCAAGCAAAACAAGAATGGATTGGAGGCTAAAGAATTATTTCCTTTATTTGAAAAGTTTCAAGATGGTATAAATGGCCATCAATTCCACGAGATAGTTTGGTGCTGCCTAATTTCGGTAGCGGCTCCTCTTTAATAAGCGTGAAGAGGCAGCAAAGGAGCCGCAACTCGCTTCCGCTTCTGCCCAACCCGCAATTTCTGAATAAAAGGAAAGGGTGGTCAGTCAAGGCACAAAGTTCAGCTCTGAAAGTAGACGAAAAACCGCTCGATGCAATAAAAGGTCGTTAATGACAAAGTTTGCAATCGTAGCAAAAGTATGTCAAGCTGGTGCCACTTGTTGCCACACGTTCCGATTAAGATGTAATCTTGATTATTGGATAATCATAAATGAAGTCTTATAATTACCAATAAATATTAAAGTATGGATAATTACGGGCTTTATTATTTATTCGGGTTTCAAGTGAAAAGGAACAGGATTTACCACCTCATCTCCGCTTGCTCCGTGCCTACGAAGAAAGGGTGACGTACCTGATGTGCTAAAAAATCCTTCGGTGAATCGCTGGTGAAGTGCCGATTCTTGGAGCTGGTCCACGTCCGCTCAGGTGAAGTGCCGATTCTTGGAGCTGGTCCACGTCCGCGCAGAGGTAAATTGCCGGGGCCAAGGTAGTGGTCGCATCCAAAGAGTCAGGTGTGCTACCAAGGTAAGTCGTAGCGCAGACGAAATCCACTCCAGCACGTGCCGGGAGCGCAGCCCTACACCACAAATTTAGCTCGTAAACAAGCCCTGGCGCCAACGCCTACTCTATAATGCAATAACTAAACTCAGCTCACACCCAAAAAGCTGTAGGTAACTGAGTCATCTCCCCACGCCAACTTTAAGCAACACCTACTTCACTCCACAGCCTGCTGAATCAAATAGTCAATTGTCAACAGGTCCTACTCCACAAAATTTTACCTCATACTATCACTTCTTACACACGCCGTAAGCCTTACTGGCCGCAGACCACGCCGGATCACCGTAAACCTGCTTTGCTATTTGCAGGACTGGCGTAATCCCGCCGCACTCCACGGGCAGAAGCGCAAACCGCCGTCCCTATAACGCCATGCCCCGGCTCTCCCCCTTCGCAGCCATAAGGCTTTCTTCAATTGCTGATCAGTTGTGCGCCAGGTTAGGTTTGGTTAGGTTAGGTCCCTCCATCGCGCGAGGCGCATTACTGATCGGGCAACGAGAAAAGCCTTCTACTGGCTGCGAAGGGGGAGAGCCGGTGCATGGCGTTATAGGGACGGCGGTTTGCGCTTTTGCCTGTGGAGTAGAGCGCCATGAAGCAGTGGTTGTGACTTAACGGCGCTGTTATGTCGGGCGCTTATTTTCAAAAGCCGCGAATACGCCAGGCTGTGTTTAATGCAGGCACTCAACAGTTTGGCTATTTGCCCACGACTGTTGCTTCGGTGGCTTGATGTTATCTGGCTGATTGATTCATATCCAAGAAAGGAAATGACACCTATGGCTTTAGGCACTTAATCACACAGGCTAATATGCCCTCTAGCGTGATTACGAGCGGAAATGAATAGATATTGAATTGTGGGCAAGGGCTATGTAGGGGTCTATACTGCGTCCCCACGTGCCCACGTATGCGTCTAAAGTCGCGACCGAGCTCAAGCTAAGCTTCCATGGGTGGCTTTCATCCATGGTTCTAAAGGTGAACCGGGGCCAAAGATTCTTCAAAAGGCTAGTCCACACCATCTGACTCGAAGTGCAGAAAGATGCGTTAAAAATGAATCTGGCACGAATCTTCAACAGCACCTTGAGAGTTGCTGCTATGAGGTCAGGCAACGAACTGGCGAAGATTCTTCAGAGAAAAGTGAAGTAAAGTATCGGACAAGATGTTAGATTCACGCTAAATGTGCACACTA
This sequence comes from Hyalella azteca, assembly GCF_000764305.2. Classification (NCBI taxonomy): domain Eukaryota; kingdom Metazoa; phylum Arthropoda; class Malacostraca; order Amphipoda; family Hyalellidae; genus Hyalella; species Hyalella azteca. The sequence continues at coordinate 166,298 of NW_025946307.1, read as the reverse complement.
AAACTAGTAACTCAAATCATTTGTGGCACAGCAGGTGAGGATGAAAAATCTATGCCCGAAATTCATCAAAAGTTAAATTAATGAAAAAACTAAAGCATATTTTTTTGTTCAGTTAGTCCATTGCGGCATAAGGGGGAAAACACATTCTGGAAACTTCATCGCCCAATCTATCTATTCCAGATAAAAATGATGATAATTTGAAAAAGCTCCTGAAAATGAGAATGCGAATCAGCATTATATTTATTTTCCGTTTTATTTCAAAATTATCATTAAAGACTGGAAGTGAAAGAGTTCTTCCCACACGCCACGTCAAAGACCAATGGGCCACAGTACTCAGTATGTAGTACTGAATCCACTGCTGGCTCCGTGCCTGTTCGTTCGCCTGTTCCTTCAGCCATCGAGCTAAACCCTTTCGATAGCCGAGTGGTTACTGTAATTGAGTTGTAATACTGTAGGAGGAATTGGTGGCGCTTACTGGAGGTCAATACGAGTCGCAATTGACTATATTTATTTTCTCGCGAGCGTTGCGTCTGGACTAGTCATCGCATGATCGCAACCTCGCAACTTCCCTGCTCTCAACCAGCGCAGTGGCCCCCACGTAGTCATGTGGTTGCTCTATAGCATCAAAACTTTCCACTCCTAAGTTACGAAATCAAATAGCAATATGTGCCTGCCAGTTGTAGGTCTTGGAGGCTAGTTGACCTATCCTGAGGGTGCATGGTGATACATGTGGTACAAGTTCCGTTTAAATTTTTGGTGGTCCTGCAGACTGCAGTTATGATCAGTTCACGAATCCTGAATTTGTGATAGGAACTATCAATCAGTCTTGTTATAGCCACGAAAGATTTACTAATTGCAAACTTTTAAGACTACAAAACGCTACCGTGCGACCGCTTTGCCGTCTATCCAGTTTTCAGCTTCTGGCACAGTGAAATGAGCAATACATACAGCATACAATAATACAGCAATACATTCCAACGCATGTCACCTTCACATACGTGCGCGTTAGCAACCACAAGCCAACGCTACTGACGTGTGCTCATTGAGGAGTTGATATAGCTGAAAGCTATATTTTCACGAAAGCTCAAGTTTCAGTGCTGAAGTTGTTGCCGTACATGAAACGCTGTGTGATAGCGGCGAAGCGTCCGACAGGTTCTATTCGGGCGATGGCAATAGTGAGGAAGTGCAACGAACAACACGCTAGTCATCGGCGTAGATGGGCAAAGATCAATCTACGAGCAAGAAGAAATTGTTAATTGCTAGCCCGCAAGCTTCAATCAGTAGACTACCCTTGCTCGAAAGGTTTCCGGTAAGATGCGCTGGGGCTAAAGCAATGGTCAAGGTGACCTAGCGTGAGAGGTGTCACGTGCTTTAGGCTACCAATCTGCCGGTATCAGATGTCGAACTAATGAAGACTAGAGGCGTGGAACGGTGTAGAAACGCCGCTACTTTCTGCCGGCACTTGGCAATTATAGTGTACATAGCCACGCTTTCTATACACCTCTAGTTGATGTCGTGAACGGAACAGAGCGGTTCCGTTCTTGCTGTTAGGTGTTTTTGGCTTCTCGATGCTTTTTAGCAACTGTTCCTGAGGTGTTAAGAGCCTGCATCAAAGACAGGCGAAGTCTTCTCCGAGCGTACCGGCCAAACTCGGTGTAAAATTTTCTCGGCAGCAAGGCATGGGGTCTGGCAGCACAGTTATGGTGGCAAGGAACTCATGGGGAGGGAAGGGAAAGCGATTGATTGGTGAACGAATAAATCGCTGAAGTGTAGGCCTGATGTGGCCTGTCGCCGATTCTTTTCCTTTTCGTGCCTTGTTCACAGAAGATCTAAAATCGTGTCATTTGACCGGATCTTTTCATGACTGACGATAGTTTGAAGTAGCTACTAGACTTCCACCGGGTTCGATAAGTATATCCTATTCTGGGTTAAGGTGATTAGTGCCGAACCGTCGGAAATGACCTTGCATCTGCCCGGAATCTGCATATAAGAACATATAAACTTTATTCAAAGAAATTTCAATTATCAATATAATTAAGGAGATTGAATTATAAAAATAGTTTTCCATATATGCATATCAACTGGATATAGGAAAGGAAAATTAGCCATCGTTTACTCTTAAATGCTCGAGATTCAATACCCCGCAAAAGTGGCCGACATGACGGGGTCCTTTTAATCGAAGACAGCATCAGGTGGGATAGTTTGTTTCTAGTTTCTGTTCAATGTGAGCGCAACGCCTTGGGGTGAACGCGCTTTTTAGCGCATTTTCTCATTTATGGAAAAAATGCACTATTATGCTCGCCATGTCCGTCTGTCTGTCTGTCTGTCCGTCCGTCTGTCCGTCCGTCCGTGACCTCAAGTGTTCGTCGACGAGAAAATGCGCTCTCTGTCACTCACTGCAGTGAGTACTGAGTTACATTCTTTATTATAGTAACTGAAAGAATGGTCAAAAAGTCGTTAAAAATTTAAATCACATAGGACTTCAGACAAGTAGAGAAGTCTCCCCATAAGGGAAAAAAATAACAAATAAGCCGTTAAGAAATATTTCTACACTTTGTTCATGGATTTGACTTCACCATGCCAGGCAGGGTGCTGGGGGAGGGGGAGAAGACCCTATCCGATGTTTCCTTGTGGGACGAGACATTTCAGGCGACACAGCTGGAGTCCCGCCATGGTTGAACTAGTATAAGGTTGACCCATCAAAAGCCCATTTTTGCGGATGTAGTTCGTAGTTCGCCTGTGACGTCACTGATCTCAGTGACGTCACGGGAATTAACCAATCACCGAACTGCGATCAAACCAGTCAACCAATCCGTCATGGGAATGACGGGTTTGTTTACGTTTCTCGATCTACGTGACGTAACAAGAAAGCTGAACTGAAAGACGGAACTTCTCGTGGGTCAACCTTAAATAGTTCAACCATGGAGTCCCGCCAGTTGCCTGCTCTGAGCTGCCACCTCTTAGCTACAAGAAATGTCACGTTTATTAAAAATATTAACACGAAATGTTACGAAAAAAGAAAACTTTTCGTCAACTCGGAGGATATTGCTCATTTTTTTATTTATTTTTTTAGACGCCTGACTGACCGGTCCGGCGTCTCAGGCGCTGACGACAGTACGTAGACAAGACGGGCCCAGATTTTTATCCTCCCCTTCCTTAGTATAGTATAGTAGTATAGTATCTTCGGCATTAAAGAATAGGCCTGGATAGGCCTATATTTCTTTCCTATATTTCTTTTTCCTTCAAACGCTGCCCCGTCGTGCTTGTCTTCTTGGATCGCTCGCTGCCTGCGAGGTCGACGACAGTGAACTGGCCGCACACTAAATTAAATGAACATTAATAATGACATTTTTTCTGTTAATCAGTACTTCCTCAGCAAATTCGAAGTGCATACCACCAAATAAAGAAATAATAATTATTATTGACTTCCTGAAGAGCGCGCATTGTCTCTTCCGTCGAAATCACTGGCACCTCAATCAGAATACAATACAATATAAAGGTCATATAGAGTTGGCTTCATTCAAGTGAAAAGATGAGTCGCTTTCTGTCCTCCAGAAATATGCACCAGTCTAAATATCACTAATTTATTCGCCTAAAAACGTCCTATGAGTACGCTCCAGACGGTTTCAGCCCTTCTTATGCCCTGCTTTTATATATTATATACTTTAATACATGAAGAACAAAGAGTTCTTCATCAATAATAAGTTCTTGATGAATAATATTAAAGTTCTTTATCATATCAGAAGTTATTGCCAAACCAGCAGTTGGCGAAGTGACGACTGTAGATATTATTAGATCAGGCTCCTTGGATATTATTCGATATCCCTTCCGTTTCTTGAGACAATCTATGATCTTTTGACGCAAATCTGTCTCCAACTCTCGAGTTTTAGCCATTTAAAATTAGATTCTAAGGATTAAGCTGAATAATATCTTCACAGGAACACAAAATCTCGTAAACAATAGCAAACTGCTCTGATTGGACAATTAGATAACGTTATGAGGTTAGTGGAACGTCTGAAGTGAAAAGCGAATTTTGAGTACTTCAAGAAAGTTATTTTTGTTTATTTTTGAACATGTACCACATACTTTTGCCGTTTTGCGTGGGTGAATTTTTCTATTTATTGAATAAAATCTAAACAATGCATACTTTTCAATATCCTTTCCATATATTGTTTCTGTCACCATTAGCAATATACTGACAAAATATTATAAAAAAATCTCGCACTTCAACTTGAGATTTGAAGAAAATTGCAATGTATCCAATACTTTAGCGAGCCACTGTAAATTGAAGTTAGTTTGCTGGTATATTAATTAACTGATATGCCTGTAATTGATCCGTAAGTTAACCGTATATTTCGGTATTTGACGTAAAATTACAGCATATAAAGTTGGTTAATGATGGATAAATTCTGAGATACATACGTAATACTATTACAATGTATTATGGACGCAGTTTGTGAATTTGTATCAATGTTTTCGAATGTGAAAAATGACATAGGCTAGTTTACGGTCTAATTTTTGCTGAAAAGAAGGAAAACGTTCATAAAGAAAGAAAACGATAACGCTCGTGATGTTCAATGGAAAACTACTGTAAACGACACCGACAGAAATTTTTGAACAAACAATTTTTAGGATTTTTATATATCACAAAGTGGAAGTCTTGGTTCATATGACCCATAATTCACCGCAATTGATTATCCCACCTCACATAAATGAAGGGTGAGTAAACTGTGAGGCATAATGACTAACGAATACTAACTGTAGTCATAATGACTAACTAAATTGTAAGTCACAATGACTACTAAAATTGTGAGTCAAAATGACTAACGAACACTAACTGTAGGATCCTAGTCCCATGTAAAGAGTGATGATGTCAGTGCAAGAAATTGCAGCTACTACTACTACTAATTATAATTTATAATGATGATAGAGAAACCTTTGTGTTCTTTATTAAATAAATCACACAACACGATTTTTTATCATGCGGACTGTTTCAAATATTGCTATTATTAAATTCTAATTTAATTAATAATATCTCAATTAATTATTTATTATTAAATTATTATTCAGAAAGCTTGAGAGATTAAACTCAAAAGAAGTCCTCAATAAATCTGGCATTATTTTTAACCAAACATGTTATTTATTATTCTATATGTTTAAAATTCAGCTAACAGTTCTTCAAATGTAAAACATTTCAAATTCTATTAATTAATTTGTTATTACATTATTCTAATTTATTTAAATTATGATGGATGAAGGGATGATGGATGAGGGGATGATGGATGAAGGGATGATGAATGAAGGGATGATGGATGAGGTGATGATGAATGAAGGGATGATGGATGAGGGGATGATGGATGAAGGGATGATGTAGTAGCGGTACGGTCATGGTCATCATGAGTAGCGGTACGGTCATGGTCATCATCAGTAGCGGTACGCTAAGTGGACTGCAAAGTGTGTGTGGGGGGGGGGAGAGGGAGGATGTTTACCGCGGACCCACAGAAGATTTATTACCAGAGGACAGGCCTGCCTTTCCTGCCAAGTATGACAACGGAGGGGCAAATCTCTATTAAATCTACGGAAAATTCACGGACCTGTTGTTAAAAACGAATATAACTACCACCAGAAAAATTATTCAGAAATGCTTGGTATAGCGATCAATGAAGAATGACGAGTTAAACAAACTGGTATCGCGAAAATGTTAGAAAATTCGCTCGTTTTATGATCCTCATGGTTCAAAATTTTCGTTAGCGATAACACTGGTAATACAAAGTTTACATAATTTATCTTAATGTCCACAGATTGAAAATAATTAACCAGGATAGCATTCCAAATTTCAGATTTTTATCTTATTTATGAGGGGAGTTATCTGTCGAATTCATAGTTAAGAATCCCCATAGACGACTACCGCGGCTGAGCGCGTTGAACGGGCCTCTTAAATTTGGGTTTTGATATGAGTGATCAACCGACCTCGGTTCACAATCCCGGTGATCGCAACGAATAAAATTTCTCTGGTTGATCCGACTCCATAAGATCTTGACGAAATAACTTGTCAAGGGTAAAAAATCGATTTTGATCCAATCCAATCTCAACACGAAAAAATTCAACGGCTTTGTAGATTTTTGAAAATGATTTTAGCCTGGTGAATAAAGTAGTAAGCTAGATGCTACTTCAGATTCAGTTCAAGCATCACATCGGGAACATACCACTTTAGAGTAGACCCAAAGCTTGATGAGGTTTTCAGTCTCAAGCTCGAGCCCCGAACTACGCGCACGTTCACGTTGGAGCGACTGCTGTAACTTTTCGGATTTTTTCCCGTACCGCTTGCGTAGCACCTCGTCGCTAGATTACCGAGGTTCGTCTTTATTTTCTTTGTCTAAGCTGCCGAACTTGCATACGCTTTATGAAGTTTTTCATTCTCGAACAGGAGCCCCGAACTAAGCTCACGTTCGCGTTGGAGCGACATCCGCAACTCTTATTTCTTGCAGTGCGCTTCCGTATTTGGTTTGATGGCGCCTTAAATCTTGTGGCCACTTGTACGTTTTCTCGCAATACTGGAATCTGTGCGGCAGCTTCTTATAGACCGATGCGATGTGGTTTTTGAAGTGGTCGCATGAACGAGGTTCATGACGGAATTCCAAGAATCGAATATCTAAACCGAAATCCTTTTATCCAACTAATGAGCGGTTAAAGCAAGAAGCCAAGGAAAGTAAGCTTGTTGCAATATTGCTCCAGTTACTCATGTCAGGCGGTTGAGGGTTAATAACAGTACGCTATTTGTATTACACATACTTACTGTAAGATAAATCATAACTAACAGATAAACATAAAATACGAGTCAGTAGACTTAATTTAGACAGTCCCTGCTGCTGGTCCAACTGCATCCTGCCGGCGTTCTTCTCCAAGGCTGACACACGTTCATGAAGATGCTATATCGAGCGAGGTGCATTAATGAAACATGATTATTATTTCATAAAATAATTGTGGCCCTATAAGGGGCCGAGTTCATTTCGATGCTATATAAAATTTACTCTTCTGCCGTAGCCATCACAGATTCTTCTTTTTTATTCTTCTTCAGATTCTATCTTGATATGTCGTCAAATAGCATCATTTCATCTTGGCAAAGATACTGCTCTCCTGCGTCGTCATTCTCAGTCTTCATCTGAACACAGGGTCCGCCATATTAATTAATATGGCGGAATTCAACTTAATAATTTAATTTAAATTATTATTAATTTAATTAATATCAAACAGGGTCCGCCATTAATTCAACACGTCTTACCAGTGAAGACAGTGACAGAACATATAACATGATATAAGTGATATAACGAAGTTGTTTTTGGTGTGAGTTCCTTCAGGAACAGGCCAACAGCTCCTAGTAGGCTAGTTAGAACTTCTCTTTGATGCTTGACTCGGTTGACTGATACGAATTATACGATTGTAAACAAATGACAACTGTGACTTCTGAGGTTGAGGACGTTGCGCTGAGACGGGTCACCAAACAAATCCTTCACTTGAGTGACATGCCTATAATGCCTATGATGACTTGCCCATATTCAGTACTCTAGAAGAGTTGACGTTATAAAGTATTTAAGAGGCCGGTGGAGCGGCCGCCAGGCGCGTTAATCCCTATGAGGGTTCTTAACAATGAAGGCAACCAATAACTCTCCTCCTAAATAAGATACAAGTCTGATCAACAGCAGCAACAACAGCAACAACAGCAGCAACAACAGCAACAACAACATCAGCAACAGCAAAGCAGCAACAGCAGCTACAACAACAGCAGCAACAGCATCAACAACAGCAGCAACAGCTGCAACCGCAGCAACAACAACAGCAGCAACAGCAACAGCAGAAAAAACAGCAACAACAACAACAGCAACAACAACAGCAGCAACAACAGCTACAACAACAGCAGCAACAGCAAAGCAGCAACAGCAGCAACAACAACAGCAGCAACAGCAGCAACCGCAGCAACTACAACAGCAGCAACAGCAGCAACGGGACCAGCTGCAACAGTAGCAACAACAACAGCAACAACAGCAGCAACAGCAAAGCAGCAACAACAGCAACAACAACAGCAGCAACAGCAACAGCAGCAACAGCAACAACAACAGCAGCAACAACATCAGCAGCAACAGCAGCAACAGCATCAACAACAACAGCAACAACAGCAGCAGCAACAACAACAACAGCAACAACAACAGCAGCAACAACAGCAGCAATTAGCCTTTTTCTCTCGGCTCCATCTGGCAAACCTGCTGAGTGAGAGTGCAGTCAGAGTCAGGCAGACAGTCGGTGTTGCCTGATGGGCCTTTTTAAGGCCAAATTTCGCAAACGTGGCCTTTTTTAAAATGCATTGGCCTGACCAAATTAATTTGGGCTTTTTGGCATTTTGGGGCCTTTTTTTATAAAAAATGTACTTTTTAATAATTTTGTCCTCCTAAAATTCAGTTATGTTCTAGTCGTGTACACTCAAATTTCGAGACGTAACTATGTCAACACTTCGATTTAGGTGGCAACACTGGCGAGTGCCGCCCAATCCGGGCAACACTGGTTGAACCATGGGACTATATCCAGTTGCCGACTCGTATTAATAACCATGGATGGCAGAGCTGAGAGCGCGGATAATCGAGTATAGTTTTCACTTCTAAAGTGTAGTAAATTCAGCATTAATTTTTGAGGCTACTGCAGTGTTTCTCGATACATTCAGCCTTCTGGTGTGAGTCACTACAAAATTTCACTTTGAATAAATAATAATAACAACTCCCCTCCAAGCTATGATAGGCGATATATTTCTTTCTGCGCATTCAAAAGTTGTGATAAATTTATAGGATTGACTTTTAATATTACCATAGTGTTGCAAGGACCACATCATCTTTATACCGCAGAAATGAGTTCAAATTTATTTTCATCTTCCGAATATAAATATTCTACCATCAATGCCAAAAACCATGGTTGAACTAAAACAAAGTTGACCCACGCGCAGCTGCGCCTTGCGTATGTCATTTGTTATTCCAACTGTGACGTCACCTTGGATCTTGTGACGTCATCTCGCGACGTCAAACTGATTCGTAACACCGATTTTACTAAAAATAAGACGAGCTGCATGCAATAAATAATTATTTTGGGCCATTTTGACGAGGTAAAATTTTTTAAATGCTCTCAATGATGACATAAAAACAATGTGTTGATCTGCACTATTTACATTTTGTTCCCACAGTGACGTCACTCTAGAGATGCGCAGAAAGGGGAAAAATCGTCATCGCCGCGTGTCAACCTTATATTAGTTCAAAAACTTCGCTACCTCACTTATGTTGCCTGCCACTTCACTATCTATTTTGTTAGCAAAACTAAGCTAAAACTCACTAACGCGAACGAAAAGCTTTATAGTTGTTAGGTGGCAATCGAATCCTAAATATCATGTATTATAGGGTTTTATTTACGGTCGGCGAGTAACGTGCAAATCGCTGTAGGCTGGCGCCTGGCGGCTTATGTAGCATTGACGGTAATTCAGCTCGTACACGTGATGAAATTGGTGTATTTTTTGCTGTCTGAAAGCCTTGAGAGTAAATGCATGCACTGCAAATGGTTAGAGTACCGTAAATCTAACATTTTTTATCAATTTCAAATGGGGCATATTTTGGCCTTTTTTGTGAGCAAATTTAGCCTTTTTCTCTTGGCTCCTTCTGGCAACCCTTCACTCACTGGTCAGGCACTCAGCTGTCAGCTCACTGAGCTCAGGCTCAGTCACTCAGTGTGAATTGAGAAGCCGTGTGGGATGTATGTGCTGCAGTCTGCCTGCAGACTTCTCTGCACGTAGTGCAAGTGACGTCTATCCGCCATAACACCTGTGCATCCGTTACAACTTCAAGTGCCACGTGTACTTCAGTTAAACCTTTTTTTGTTAAAATATTGTAAAAATGTGTCATATTTAGGTAGAACTCTTTAAAAATCTTTTTCTTGCTTTGTAAGAATGTGAAAGCTTTCCATTCTAAAACGTGCAGTGTTGGACTATTGCCTAGACTAAATGGGAGGTGCAATCGCTAAAAACAAATCTAAAGGCCCAACAAGCCGTGAGTAACTGATAAGAGTCATCAGGTTTCCGCTTTTACGAGTTTTTTTTTTGGATTCGTGTTATTATATAACGGTATAACTATAACCTATAACTAAGTCGCTGCATCAGATTTCAATGCACCTCACGCGTCTGCTCGTGTCGCTGCTGTTACCCTGTGCACGCTTGCACGACAGTCTTCGGTTCGACGCACTCTACTAAAGACTCTATCAATATCACATATGCTTGTTCAAAAATATGAATGACGAGCCATAAATGACCATACAAAGTTACGTCACTTGACGCCATTGAAAGTAGGCAAACTACCGGCTACCGAGCGCTCCGACCAAAAGTTTTTTTATCTCTCTTTATAGTTTATTAACTTACAACTAGCTACAGGTTTTGTCTTTATATTATTCTTTGAATCCATTCATGGATTTCATCTCTAAAGAATATCACGGCTAGTCTCTCGTATCAGCAGTCTTTATTTTCTTATATATCTGAATCTCAACTTCTTTGCAATGCACCGTCCTAAAAGCATAAGTGCGCGGAGTAACGTAAGATCTGTGATATAATCGTTATTTTGCTTTGTGATTCTCAATTGTTTTGCACTCAAATATTATTTCTGGATTTTTGCTTTAGGATCACTCAAACTCACTTGATAGAAACCACATGTGATATTTAACTATAGCTCATTTTTTTCTAAGATTTGCAGTACGAAATAACCGAACGCTTGCGTGGTCATAGACAGAGTCATTAAGAGCCGTCGTCGGGATCACCGGAAACGACCATCTTGCAACCAGCAGTCCAACATCCATTAAGCAATGAAAACCTAACTCGTATTTACATCTTTTAAATTGTGAAGTTATTTACCACTATGTAATTTTTTAATATAAAATAACGGGATCATTAACGGAATGCACTAATTGATTAGACAAATTGGTTTAAAATCACTTGAAAGTTAAAGAATAAACCAATTATTAGCCGAAAGAGTACCTATATAGTCGTGCCGTCGGGTTGCTTTGATTATCTTGAACGCTACTCAATTGCGCTTACCTGCACCGCTTCACACGTGAACAATAGTATACGACCTAACTTATTCTGCTTCATGGACTGCTTTTCAGAGTGAATTTTTTTAATACTTATACAGAACGTGCGCGAGTGATATTGTGGCTCGTGTTTTATGTTGCTTATAAAAATTAAATTCTGCTTCTGCTATAAATATCCGCCGACCGTAGTCTATTTTGAGTTAGTCAGACGAGTAATATTTGGACTATCTTTAGGTGTTTGTTCATTGAAATGATTTGGATTTAAATTATTTTTAACTATTCTATTAACTTATATTAACTTTCGCAGCCCCGTTTGTGAGAAAGGTTAAGGGGGAAAATAGGCACTGTGTGCGCATATGTGTGTGCAGCAGATGTCAACACTGTTGATTCGACAGGAGCTCGCTAAAAAGTACAGCTGCAACGTTCCCCTTGGTCATCACTGGATGACGGCAGCTGCGTGAACATCTGTTCCCAAAATTTCGCCTTGTATGTTTCGATAAATAGTCACATACTCTGGCGGCGTGACTGACATCAAGTAAACTGATTTTCGCGCAAAGCTATACAACATCCTAGAAGTGCTATATTTTTTAGCCAAGAGATGACTTGCAACATAAAAATTCTTTTAATATAGGTAAGCGATTAAACTCTTATTGTCCAGTTTATTTCCACATTTCTCTCATATAGGCGATGTGATGGATCCAATTTATAGATACAGTCGACGTAAGTGAATGGTTGCTGATACAATAAACTACTCTCGTGATTGTAATTTTGTTGCTACTATTTCGATCCTAATTAATAGTTTGATTGGGAATGGGCTGTACAAATGATATTTAATACCAAATGATGTTATTAGATCAACAGGAATAAAAAAAAAGACTGGACATCTTTTTAAATTGTTCCAGAATCACAATCAACAGTAGAAATAGCTACAAAACCCGCAAGGACGGCGTTCCTGGCTCCACATTTTCCGTGGCATTCAAAAATTACTTTGATCAAAATCAATATGAAAGCGTAGAAAAACACCATGAAATTGAGATAGGCGTATCGAAATAATTTTATAGTTATGCCTTCCTTGGATGAGGATGAACACCAAAGGAGCGCTGCAGATCTCTTGACTAGCGGTGTTGGTAGACATGACCGTTGTCTTATAGATGTGCCGCCAAAATCGGAACTGCTCGCTGAAGACGATGGCTGGGCGGATGATTGGCCCGAAGACGCAAATGCTGAGAGTACGGTATTGTACCGGGACTGGCAGGTACCGGGTGTAGTGGGGAATTATAGGTTGTAAGTACGCTATTGTACCGGGACTGGCAGGTACCGGGTGTAGTGGGGGAGTTGTGAGTACGGTATTGTACCGGGACTGGCAGGTACCGGGTGTAGTGGGGCAGTTGTGAGTACGGTATTGTACCGGGACTGGCAGGTACCGGGTGTAGTGGGGCAGTTGTGAGTACGGTATTGTACCGGGACTGGCAGGTACCGGGTGTAGTGGGGAATTCTGTGTTGTGAGTACGGTATTGTACCGGGACTGGCAGGTACCGGGTGTAGTGGGGGAATTATAGTTGTGAGTACGGTATTTTACCGGGACTAGCAGGATCTACTGGGTGTAAACGAGAATCATGTTGCTATGATTTCAGTAAATATTATTCCTGAGCTTGTAAAGCAAACATTACCATGCAGGTGCAAAGAATTGTGGATTGATCAGTCGCTACTGTTCTATCTGGAAGTTTCGTTTTCTTCTGTCTTCTTTATCTGTATCGTGTACTCGAGTTGCTATATGATCCTTAAAGAACTGCCTTCATTTCGGCCATGGAGCTGGATATGTTTCTTGTGATGAGTGTCGGTGTGTATTGAAAATTTCTTGTTGCCGAGTGTTGTCTCATCTTTGCTTTGGTTGAAATATTTTATTTTTATTATGTATATGTGCGAACAGCTCTGCTTTAAGCTTTAACTTGTAGTTACTGTGTTTTCCTGTTTATTTTCCTAAAATTTGGTTCACATAAAAATTTTCCCAAAAATTGCAAATTGCCTAATATTACCATCTCATTGCACCTTTATCAACTGTTTTATCGTTTTTGTTGAAATTGTGCAAATAAAATGTGCAAATCTGATTCTTCTAAATGCATTACTAATGCAACCACGTTTACAGTGTTATATGGTGTCGGGTGCTACGATACAATTACCGATGGCTTTTCTGGGGAATTTAAAATATTAAATTAAATTCCAGTGACAATTGCGACAATTGAGACAAATTGCGAAAAAGAAATGGGTTTTGCTTGAACTATCATCCTAGTTCCCCGAACGACCAATTTCCCTAATTGTACGAATTCCCCGTTAGCGCCATAATTTTCGTTCTAACGTCTCCCTGTGCTTGAACGTGTCGTCTATAACCTACAGTACACCGTAAAGTCTTAACCGTGCCCTAATCTACCATCCCCCGGCTCTGCAGACACGCGTCTCATCGAGAGCAATGGCGTGGACGAGTTCGGCTCCATCTCCCCGGCTGTGCCGAGCCAGGAGGAGGTGCGTGCTGCGCTAGGCATGATAAACTCATTCTATTGTATTCAATCAGAAACCTTTCCGCGTTATAACAAAATCATTTATTAAAATCCATCTTGTTTTCACTTGATATTGCCACGTCTTTAAAGAAGAATCATGTCAAATTAAATTTCGTGTTGCTTGCTGTCGTACGCATGTATTTCATTCCGTTATTGCTATTATATTTTTTTGTGAAATTTGCCAGGAATTTGAAGTTTAAATGACCGCATGTTACCGTACGCGCCAAAGCGTTGTTACCGTATGCACCCCAATAAAATACATAGGATGTAGATGATACGTTCAACATTAAATACGTACTTTGATGCGCAGAAGATCCCGTACCCGAAGTCTGTGTTCTACATCGTGGTGACGGAGGCTTGTGAGCGCTTCTCATACTATGGCATGAAAGGTTAGTACCCGCCCAAATGAATAGGTTTTAATTAACCGTTCTAAATACTAACAAGCTTTCTTTTTTTTCGATGCCTTAATAGCTATACCAGAAATCACGAGCACTTAAAGGACAGCCTGTCTGCAAAGATTGTACAACGCTGATGGGGCACAGCTTTACAATAAAATCCCTAGCGCCTCAGGCATGGACTTCCTCGAGAAACTAAAGTGGAATGAATATGTTTAAATGCAGCAAAAAAATTAATGTGAAAATTGCATGCGTGTAATGACCGGCCAAATTTCTCTGTGTGAAGCAGATGAAGAAGCCGCTATCCTGGATCGTTCAATGTCTGTTTAGGCCTGTGAAAAATGAAAAGCCTTTAATGTTGTCAATAAAATGTCAAAGTCAAACAAACATGAAATGCTTTTCTTGTAAGGAAGTAATTTTTTTCAAGTGTAGAATTTATTGTGGAACAAGTAGCAGGCCTCATTTTAATTGTTTGCGAAGCCTTAATTGCAACTAGAATTTCCTGCAAATTCTAAAAATTTTATTCTTATTTAATTTCAATCACTTTTTACTCAAAAATCACAAGCAGTTTGTCTCACTTTGTAAACTGATTATATATATTATTTCCAGCAATCCTGACTTTCTACCTGAAGTTCCGGCTGCTGTTTTCCGAGGATGAGGCTACAGTCATCTACCATGCGTGGTCGATGCTATGCTACTTCACCCCTATCATGGGTTCCCTCATTGCCGACCTTGCTCTCGGCAGATACAGGTATTGTGTTTCCTTCTCGTTCATCTCTGCAATTGATTATTTATTGATATACTTTCCTTTTGTGTTTGCGTATTATGTTGCCCTTAGCCGACTAATTTCAACGTTATTTTCGTGGTTGTCCTAACGCTGTATGTATAATGTAACCTTCGAAACGCCCAATATTGTTTCTTTTCCAGAGAGTGTTGATGTCTAAAACGCGCGATGACTCGTAGCAAATGTAGTTATACCTTCTCTATGTAAAAGAATTTCTATTATAGCTCATTTATACACCACTCATATTTTGTTCAACATCAGAACAATCCTGTACCTCTCGGTGGTGTATCTTTTTGGCAACCTCACCCTTTCCTTGTCTGCCTTCACGCCCATTGCTCCGACACTACCGCGGCAAGTGTGAGTACATTCCAGGTACCAGTAATCGCAAAAGTACCATTATTGTAAAAGTGTAGTTAAACCATAAATTAGTGCAGTGATATTTGTGATCGAGTACCACTTTGAGGTCCCGTACAGTCGTCTCGTACCACAGACTAAAACCATATTAGCCTCTAACGTATTATAGCAGTCGATTCATTTATCTTATTTGATGGTATTAATACCATGATTGAAACAGTGTAGTTAAACCATGAATTAGTGCAGTGATATTTGTAATCGAGTGGTACCACTTTGAGGTCCCGTACAGTCGTCTCGTACAACAGACTAAAATCATATTAGCCTTTAATATATTAAAACAGTCGATGCTTTTATCTTATTTGATGCGCTAATATTAGTACATGAAGTAAGTGCCCTGTTGAAATTCAACGGTGGACGGTTGGGACCTAGTGTGTGGCGTATGGCAACCGTAGCAAATCACTGGCCGATAGTATTTTGTGTGACAATAACCATTTTAGTGAAGTAAGAAGTAACTAACATCAAATCTTTCATAACCCACTATCTGTTAGCATACCTACTAATATTATTTTTCGTATCGCAATTGAGGAACATTGGATTTGAGGAAATTATTTAGTTGAAATAGTTGTCCAAGTCATGTTAATTAACAAAAAAATTATTTTAGATGAAAAGAAATTACCATAACTGCCCGATGAAGGAATTTCGATTGGAAAACGAACATGTTGAAATTTATGATGATTTTTATCGGAATGTAAATAACAATAATTATCACCTTGGGCTGCATCACTTACCTAAGTTTCACGCTATCAGCGGGACGGCAATGTTCGGTCTGGTGCTCATTGCCATCGGCACAGGAGGCATCAAGCCTTGCGTCTCAGCGTTTGGTGGGGATCAGTTCGTTCTCCCACAACAAGCTAGAGAACTCGCCGCCTTTTTCTCTATATTCTATTTCAGGTGTGAAATGAACAGTAATATCAAGGCTATACTTTCATGTAATTATCTTTATTTCGTGAATATTTTTCCGTTTTCAATAAGCATTCACTAGGCATTGTATGTTGTGTTGTGTTCTTGCCATCATATTCGTTTATGTCTACATTGCATGTTTCCGTGGCTTGTCCAAATATTATTATTTTCGATATAAATTTTAAATTTTCTTCCTATTTTTTTCTTGTCTTTATGTGCTATTATTTTTTTTTGTCAAACTTCAACGATGGCGTAGGGCTTGTTATTTTAGAGCCTCAGCTTAAATTTTGTCATTAAATATCGGCAAAGCGTTGACGATTCATCGCATAATCGTTTTTTATTAATTCTGGTCCTGAGCTGGTCTTGCGAAATGTTTTTATTAATGCTCGTCGTTCTTACGCAGCATCAACCTTGGGTCGCTTCTATCAACTGTGATCTCGCCTCTCCTGCGGGAACACACAACCTGCTTCAATGACCAATGCTACTTCGCCGCATTCGGGTTCCCGGCTATTCTCATGGGCGTCGCTCTCAGTACGTCCTAGAAGTCGTTTTGTCTTGTCAGTTGTTTTTGTACATTGAATATTTGCATTGCAATAGGTACGGTATCCTCTGGTTGTTACCTCATGATCACTTTGTTGAGCAGTGCTTGCGTAACATACCTTGTGCCCAAAGATCGGATCCAACCTCCTGTTGAGGTAAATTCCGTCCACTAGGACATTGTGACTTGTCTTAATTGCCTTTGTTTCTCTCTTTTTTCGTGCATATATTTGCCATTGCACCCCACTCACCCTAGACCTTGCCCTCCTGAATGAGGAGGGGCCCCATCCCGGACTTTCGGGGCTTGCCCCAGGAGCTCAGGGCTCTGAACCTTGTCCCTCACGACCAAGACTACCCACAAAGACTGAAAATCATCCATATTCATCTTAATCTCATCCCAACTATGCCTCTCCGACATCATCAACTAAACTCACTCGCTTAAGATCACCCACCGATATGATTCAACTCGAAAACATTGACCCTAGACTCACTATATTGACCGCTCACAAGTCTTTCAGACCACATTTAAAGACATAAACGCTACAATAATAAACTGATACCACCACAGCTTTATACGCCGCTACTGACGACATCTCAGCAAAAGACCGACTGACATTCAAAAAAGCAATTGATGCATTCAAGAAAATTAACTTAGCACCAATCATTCCTCTTGAGATCTAAAAGGTCCGAACGCACAATATTTGTAAGACAGCTCGACACAGATACAGGCAGACGAACCTCGACTTGATCAAGTACAAAATAACGCGACTACAAAACTGGATCCACATGCACGAAATAATTATAATCAAGGATTACACCCATGTCATCAAAATGATAACAACTGACTCAACAATCGCTCAAGGAATCTTAAACAAATGTTTTGCCATGTTCAACACCCGTTTCACCCACAGCCAGTGTGAGCAAGAGAAATATACCAACATTCTGATACGCTACAAATGTTAGAATTCGAGGACCATCCTACCCACCTATTTGCACCGCCATCACACCATCCAGCTCAGAATGCGCAGCCCATTACCTCATCTGCTCGCAATGCCCCCACATCCTCAAAAATGTTTGAATTGCGACTTCGACCATAGAACACTTGCCGCCAACTTCACCTACAGGAAAAAAATTAGATCAGTACTCACTGCAGTGAGTGACAGAAAGCGCATTTTTCTCGTCGACGCAAACGTAAAGTCAAGGACAGACAGACGGACGGACAGACAAACGGACAGACATGACGAGCACAATAGCGCATTTTTTCCATAAATGAGAAAATGGGCTAAAAAATAATTCTAGACTAATAGAAAAGCATGCAGGACTAACAATTACAAAAAAGCCAAAACACGTATGTCGAAATCGCCAAACACGCAATCAAACAAACGAACATACCCTAACAAAATATTACCCTCATTAATTCCATACCTACCATATACAAACTTACGGCAATCATCCTAGAAGCACACATAGCCCGCACCGCCAGACAGGAGGGGTTCGGCTCAATACTCTCCAAATTTTGAAAAGCTAATTATGACATCGACGCTACATTCCTCGACCGAGATTCGTGAAAAATCTTCAACTTTTTTTACAAGCACGACAAAAATCAACCACAAGAAGACATCACCGATTTCATAATCAGAAACGACCTCTTATATGATGATGACCTTAGAAAATCCTCACTAAATCTAACTCAACAGGAAGCAGACTGCGAAGAAACTCTAGAGAAACTCTACCTCCAACAACAACAACAACAATCTTATGACGATAACCGAAACCCTATAATATGGAAAGCGAAGAAAATTATCATGACCCAACCATCACCGCACCTGGACTTGCAAAACCTATTCTGATCGAACTTTTCAGTACCTACACCACAACATCAATTTTCAAGAAAACAAAGGCGTACAGTGTAAAACATCCTCCTCCAACATGACATCACAGCGTTCAATAAAAATTATCCCACACAACGTGCAAGCTTGCACCAAGAATAAATTCGCGCTCGCCAACATCTACAACAACATCGACCCTTGATATCATTCTGCTGAACGACCACTCCCCTACCAAAAACACTCCTATAAAAATCTTAAACTACCATGCGCGCACAACTAATAAAGACAACGCCCAACACGCCAGTGTTGCCATCGCGATCAAGAACCATATTCCCTACAAGTTGCACGTTACCTATATTCCGATATGCTGGCCATAGCAATAGACACCCTACAATGACCTCTCACTATTTTTATCGCACATTTTCGCCTTCTACTATCGTATCCGTTTCACCGTTTTCTTCCTGGCCACCCTGAGCAACGTCTTGATCTTTTCCCGCATTTCTAGTGGCACCGCTGCCGCCACGTAATCGCTGGGCATGTATTACATAGTAGCGAAAAGGCCGTCGTGTAGTAAAACTCCGTCTCCCGGCAGCTGTTCGAAAAGCCAGAATGACTTGACTCTTGAGTGTGCTTTAGAGGATTGCTAATGACTCGAAAACATGTTTCACATGGCCATCACAACATTAAATATGTACATCTCTACTCTAATTTGATGTGCTAAAATAGACTTAACCTGAGAGCTAGATTAAGCGAAAAAGTTGGCAATGATGAAATACCTGTCAAAGTTCTAAACACTTCTTTACAAAACCTTTTCCTTATATATATTTGTTGTCTCACCATAATATTTTTTGTGCAGTGGTGTTCCTCTCGGGAACACCTTTGTACAAGAAGGTTCCTGCATCAGGCACCATCTTGACCACAACGGCGTCATGCATCTGGGTACTACTTCTTCTAACCCGTGTCATGAAATACGCATTCGGTACCAGAAGTCTTCTTTCATCCTTTCGCAATTTTCAGAAAACGAACACTAATTTTTAGTGTCACTAGATCCATGTTCGCACATTCAATTTTTATAACTCGTATACTTTTCCTTTCGCAATTTTATCCTAATACAAGTGCAAATGAGGCATGACAGAATTTTCTATCACAGTCTATATTTTTCACGGTAGCTTATCCGCATAATAGCAGTTTGTCTCTTGTCCGATTGTCAGGAATTATATTCCTACGTTTGTGGGATCATTAGCTGACCAGCAAATGTTCTTGATATGAAATAATTCCATCGTTGCACACAGCTTGGAGCGAGCGGGAAGTTGAAGGCATTGACGGGCAAGGTTCCATCACGGATGCACTGGCTGGACCACGCCAGAGGGCGGCACGGTGACGCCATAGTAGAAGATGTGAGGGTCTTCACATCCATTCTGGTGCTTTACCTGCCATTACCCCTCTTCTGGGCGCTCTACAACCAACAGGTCTCTTGCCTCGTGTCTCGTTCCGTAAGGTCTTTCTTTATAATGATTGTGTGTTGCTGAAATGAGCTGCTTATAATTTATCTTAAATCAGATGCTATGGAAAAACTGCTCTAAAGATCAGAACTTCTCTGTACAACAGCGTCTGAAATGTGATAGACTGGCTGTAATTGCGTCACAGATCAGCAGATGGATTGCCGTTACACATACCGTATTTTTCTTAGCAATTCTTAGCCTAACTCATATTTGATGGAAATATGCTGAGCCTCTTTCGTTTAATGCCTTTAAAGGCCTTTAACCACTCAGTGTCAACTCACTGTTTTCTCGGTCTTCAAATTAAAGATCATATAATCTTCCAATCTTCTACTCGTAACTTAGAATAGTGCTTGATTTTTCGTGTTTAGGGCTCGCGTTGGGTGTTCCAAGCTGCCAAGATGGACGGCAAGGTCGGCGCTATTACCATTCAGCCGGACCAGATGCAGGTGCGTCGTCTTGAAATAGATCATTAAAGAAAACGCCTATTTTATGAACTGCTTCTAGTAATATCTAGTCCCGCAATAAATACTTCTCCTGAAGAGTTTAATATCGCCTAGAGCGGAATGTCATGAGATATATAGCTATAATCGTAAGGTATGATAACAACCCCAAATTCTAGACGTAACTCGTCCAATTACATATAGGCTTAACTTCATCAACAACTAATTCATCTAATGGTGAAGAATTGAAATTTAAATATTGAAATGTAAAGCTGTAAATATTACGTAGATTTCTTTTGAATTTTACTTTTGTATTACTCAGTTAACAGTTAAGCTAAGTATTTTTTGTATCATAGAAAAACGTTGAGGACTGTTGAAAAGATTTGATATGAATCAAACTTTGTTTACAACACTAACGTTCATGATCGGTGCGTTCGGTGCAATTATTTGGGCATTTTTTTTAATCGTGACATTTGAACAGGTGATCAACCCGCTGCTGATCATGCTACTGGTGCCGCTGATGGAGAAGTACGGCTACGACCTGCTGGCTAAGGCGGGATGGCTCAGGAAGCCCTTGCAGCGCGTCGTGGCCGGGGGCGTTATTGCCGCGTGCGCCTTCGCTGTTGCGGCCATATTGCAGGCCAAGATGGAGGTATAGCTTAGTCTGGTTTGGTCTAAAATATTCATCAAGACAGAAAGAAATATCAAAATAAGAAGACATGCTTGAATGGGTATATCCTGAGGCTGATGGGATAATGAAAATAGTATCGATTCAAATAAATTGTACGATGTTAGACAGGATTTCATGGAGAGGTAATGGCGAAACGCAGCGACAGATGTTGGACGGAGAATGAAAATGCAGTAAATAAGAATAGGTTGTTTATGTGAATTCGTGTAGGTAAAACTATGTGAAAAAAGAATGTGGAATTATGGTGAAGGGGTCGCTTTTTTCCGCGACGACTCACACGACCCAGCTCTCGGCTTAGATGCTGATGCCATGTACTTTCAAAAATTTTATGGAGCCTTTTTATTCGCTGTGTGTCCTTTTTATTCGCTGTGTGTAATGACAACCAAGCTTGAAGCTACTCAGCCAAATATAGACAATATGATTGATTGTGTCACCATTGAACGTGTAATGAGCGAGGTTTTCTACAGTACAACGACTCAATGGGGCTGGAACGCATCAATGTGTTGTGGCAGGTCCCTCAGTACGTCCTCATCACGCTGGGGGAGGTTTTCTTCTCGGTGTCGGGGCTGCAGTTCTCCTTCACTGAGGTACAAAACCCAACCCAAAACAAGCGTTTGTTTATTCATATTTTGAACCAGTCTATTCGTTTCTATTTTCGTTTGCTGTAGTTCTTTTTCGCTGCGGATGGCGTAATGAGATTTCGAAATGTCGTTTTGAGCTTTATGTAATTGTATTATTGTATTTCTAGTCACCATAGAGATTAACTGGTCAATCCCCGATCTAATAAGTTTCGGCATTCTCGTGTATTTTTGACCAAATTTTTCCCGTTTAATGCCTCATTGTCGAGTTGAGAACTGAAATTTACCGAGTTCAGTGAAATTATTTTACAAGCTTTTGTGTACAATAATGTAGTTATCACCATTACGTTAATAATTTTCTTTTATTATGAATTGTACATGCACGATGTTCTCCCAGGCGCCCGTGAGCATGAGGAGTGTGGTGCAGGCGGCGTGGCTGCTCACCACAGCTGTGGGTGACCTCATGGTCGTCTGGGTTGCCCACTCCGCTAAGCTCTCTTCTCAGGTGACACGTCCGCTGCTGTTACTCTCTTGCCTGTAGATTCTTAATGAGATGCCTGGATGTGCAATGAACATTGTGTACCGTGTAGTTCCCAATTTTAGATTCTTCATGCACCTAATAATAAATAATAATACACTTAGTTCGCAATTGTTTTAGAATCTTCACAAACTTAAGTATCGAGTCATTCATGTACCGTCGATTTTATTCGATTGTAGGTTTTCTATGATTCGACTCGATGTACGGTAAACGTAGATGTATGGGATACCTTTACAGATTGTGCAGCTCAATATTTGATGTACCATAACGCGGAATTATGAATTGACATGGATAATATTACAGGTTAACAAATGTGATTTGTTCCATCATTGCAGACGTATGAGTTCACACTCTTCTCGTGCCTCATGCTGCTCGACATGATCATTTTTGCTGTACTGGCGCACTTCTACTCGCCTTACCGCCCCGTACCGCACGCCGGCACCGCGCAGCCATCCTCGGAGAGCGATGATGAGACTCTAGCTCTCCATGGACCTAGACTATCGGTATTAAACGATTACAAAGACTGAAAATAAACGTAAGAATGTCAAAGTTAAGTGGAGTTTTTCTTTACAAGCGTCAAAATGCTAATGTTAATGGCGTCAAAACTATCGAAAGATAGTCGCTTATAGAAGTCTCTTATTCGAACATATCTACTGTAATTGCGACCGACCCATCAGCAATTTTTTATCGTAATAACAATCCATTTTATCTGAAGATCTTTAATTCATTCTCTATGATAATTCATTGTTTTTATATTGGAACAGACGCCGTTCCAGCCACTCGACCATGACTCTGTGGTCCTGCCCGATGACGACCCGACGAGTTACGCGCTGGACGACGAAGAGACGAGCGTCTATGACTCAACGAGACCGCCTCCCGTCAGACCGCAATACGAGGCTCTCAACGGCGCATGATGAGGCTCTCAACGGCGCATGATGAGGCTCTCAACGGCGCATGATGAGGCTCTTAACGGCGCATGATGAGGCTCTTAACTGCGCATGATGAGGCTCTCAACGGCGCATGATGAGGCTCTCAACGGCGCATGATGAGGCTCTCAACGGCGCATGATGAGGCTCTGAACGGCGCATGATGAGGCTCTTAACTGCTCACACTGTTTGAAAAAAAACGGGTTGACCGGCGTTCTAATGACCGGCCGTCCTGTGAAATTAGACTGTTATGGTTCGTGTTTCATATGTTGACATCCCAAAAATACTGCGACATGCCACCGAAACGCTGGTCGGATCGTTATTTTCTAGCTTGGTTAGAACAGTGCAGTATTCAGCTGTATACATGTTGATGTTGTGAACGTGTTTGAGCTGTGCATGTGACTATGGTTCTTATTCTATCATTTGAATACAAGCTGTGTGTGCGTCACAGTTTCGTAAATGGTATTTTCATTGATGAATTTTCCGCTGTCGTCTAGAAGATTGGCATACCCAGATAATCAAATAATCGATTTTACTTGAAAATGTCTTCACTCTTTACAATATTTTTCCAGATTTCATCAAAGCTGGAATGAAAACAAATGTGAATGGATTGATAAAAGGCTCACTTGTGTTATAGTACTTGATCGTTCCTTAGAAATTTGAATATCGCAAGGACAGTTATTCCTAAAATAATCAGATTATTAATAAATAATTAAGATTATTTCTGGTATCAGCACTTCTTGTGATATTTTATTTTCAACAATTTATTTTTTCACTTAGTTTTACTAGGATAATTTATTTACTTACTGCTTTTAATCTCGACCTATCAGGGTATTTTTGTTATTTGCACTGCTTTATTATTTATTGCCTTGATGTTCATTAAGAAATTATTTGGCCAGCGTTACTTGTATTGAAATGCATTAGATGCATCTGTCTAGTATTAAAGTTGACGGCGTGTTCGTAAAGGAAGGAAACTCATAAATTTTTAGTAAACGTTTTACTATAATAAGTATTTTTCCTATTATGACGGCAATGCAGTAATTAGATTAAAACACCTTGCGGACATTCGGTGACTTGTCATTAGCTCGTTACGCGTTAAGGAGTAAACGGAGTCTAGTCATTTATTTCGTTTTATTTATACAAATGCAGAATTTGGGGGTCTAGACCAAGTTACAGTAATCGCTTTTAGCTTTCGGCTTATTTTAGTATCTCTGAAACTTGCAAGTTGGACGTCATTGCTATCGTTTATCGAACTTTGTTTCCGTAATCATTGTTACGCTCCGGCCACATAAATACATAAATATCCAGAATCAAAAGGATCAGGTTTCTTCACTTGACATTTGGTTCCTCACATGACGACCCAATCACGAAGTGTCCTATAATACTAATGATGTCCCTTCCGCTCTTGATCGTAACTTTAGTGACCTCCAGCTTTATTTACAGCTCTGTACATCAGACTAAACTCCTCAAATTTCTTATTTCTCCTGATTACATCATGATCAGATCTTTTGAACATTGTAATTCAAAATGTTAATGTAATTTTCATGAATAATTTCAAATTGAGATTGTTTCACCAAACAGCATTCTTCACTATGATCTCAGCACTGCCTGAAGCCAGTTTTTTACGTCTTTGACGCCTTGTCCAGTTTTGGCCACGACTGGAACCACTTGCAGGTTGTAAATCATTCGACACTTTGCGTCCATCATTCCAAGCCACTCAGCCATCTCAAAAGGCGTGGCGGCGTTCGGAAGATCCTGTTTGTTCGCCAAAATCAACAGTGGCGTTTTCTGAAGGCTATTGTTCTCGATGAGCTTCCAGAGTTCCTACTTAGCTTCTGGAAATCGCTCGCGATCGGACGAATCCACGACAAAGATGACTGCGTGCGTCGTGTCATCTAAATACTAAATCCAGATATCACGAAAACGTGTCTGACCACCCACGTCCCACACCTACAGGGTCAAGGGACCTACTTCGATGTACTCGAGGTTGAATCCTAAAGTGGGAACGGTGAACTCTGGAGTATATCCCGCCATGCAAGTTTAAATTGTCGTTTTGCCTGCCGCATCCAGTCCTAGCATTACAACTCGCCGGCGGTTGTCAGCTCGCGTGGCAGACAACACTCCTCCCATAGTTGTCTTAATATACGGAAAGGTAATTTAAGAAAGATAGGATAAGTATGCCAGCTCATATTTTACTAACTCTGTATAGTATACATGATACCCATTCTTCACCGACCGAGCAGCGATAAATTTATGCTTAATTAAACTATGTTATTTCACGACGAATTGATTCCGTTTTGCCCAGCTGAAGCACCTGAAGCGTTTAGCGTTCTAATGCCAAGTGCAGAAACTGCTTTCGATTTTTGAACGCATCAGTGGAATTAAAAGTGAAGAGAAAGCGGAGAAGCGCAGCAAGAAGAGAAGTTGTTAGTGATTGTCATGCGCGGCTGCCTTCTATTAGCCGGACGCATGCATGGGCTGCATCTTGAAATAGTTTATCCCTTTGTTTACTGATCTATGAACGAACGTCAATGCTATTCGTATGGACTGACTTGGCCAATGGCCACAAGGGTTGCCGTTAGTCGATCAAGTGTTTTGATGGATGTCGTGTCTTAGTTTACCGTAGGTCGTGCCTTATGTTTCAGCGTCTAACTAAGAGTCCCCCAAATTATATTTAGATGCATTTTATAAAAAAAGTGCTCTCGAATACAGTCGATGATCGAGTTTTGTGACTGCGGGAATGTAACAATAATAATCACCTTGTCTATATTAACTGTCGGCAATTTGGTGCTCGCAGTGTAACTGCTTTAACTGCTGTCGCCCTACCCATATGAAACCGAACGATTAGATAAGTGAAAACAATATTTTTACATTATAAATAATATAAACAGACTTTCGTTCTTGTGTGTTGCATTTAACTGAATATTTATTTCTCGAATCTAAAATAATGTTTTTTAGAACTCCGTGTATTTCTCTGCCCCTGCCTTTGCCAACTGATAAACTGCCGTCTATTCACGTCCAATAGTGCGGTAGCGCCGTTCGGCCGAGTTAATATCATATTCGTGCGGATTTTATCAGAATAAATCAAAACTGGGCCAAATATTCCAAAGCATTGGACAACTTTGAAGATTATTCCCCTTTGGGCAGATTGGAAGTCGTATCTACAGCAGCTTGTAGAAGCTCAATATTATTGCGCAATATTTTGGTTTGTGCAATGCCATCGAGCGTCAAGGGGCTGTTTAATTTTACACAGACCCTAGTAGCTGACCTAACTGCTAAGAAAGCGACGAGCGTCGTCATTCCTTGCCTGCAGTCGTCGGGTGTGCAGCGCGCTGCTCCGTAGTGGCTCGGCGGTCGCCACGTTGATTAGGTTGTTGTTAATCTGACCGGTGACGGCTCATATGTGTTGTTCCCGCACTAACCTAACCGATTGACACGAGATAAACATTGAGTGATATACACAAACATTGAGTTATACGGCTAAATGGTGAAAATCTCGTGTGGCTTTCAAGCTTAATTCAATGGCTCCTAATTGAATTATTCCAATATTACTATTTTTGTCGAGATTTTTTTTTCGCAAAAAAATTGAACTCAACATGATAACCGTGATAATTTTAGGAACGAAGGAGTTTTTCAGCTTTGCTTGACAAATTTCTTAGTTAATGAGTTTCATTGGAAATAATGTGTCAGGAGTTTAAGCGATCAGATTCCATTTGGGAACGAGGTATTTTTGACACACTTGCAAACGTTGCAGTAGACCCTGAAATAGTATTCTCGTCTTCATATTATTGAATCGTGTCTCCAAGATATTGCAAATAAAAAGTGTCAAATTAAAATTAGATATTATAGAGTCATTCTTCTCGAAGGGATGTCTCCAGGCACTAACCCTCTACCTTATGCATTGAAAAGAATGTCATCCGACTTTATGTCAATCCTAAAAGAATGAATCCTAAAGAATCCTAAAAGAATGTCAATCCTAATTGAATTATAATATTGCGCACAAATACCTTCATCGCATCATGCCTTCATCCATTACGTGAGCATGCAAGTGTAGGTATTTGGTTGTCTCGGAAATCTGAACGAGATAGCTGTGTTCTTGTACAATCTGATTTTTCTTTTCACTGAAAAACTTGTGAGCTGTCGAACGTGCTGACTTTTCGGACGACAACAATACGACGGTTTTCTCGTTCTTCTGGACGTGCGGAGCATAGAAACGGAGGAAGTGTGCATCGAGTATCGACAATGTTTTTATCTTAAAGAAGGTGAGACATTAAATTTTTTCAAATATCGTTTTCTCTGTCTCTACTTTCTTAGATAAAGGCTTCCTGCATCGTCCTCTGACGAGCTGTTCGACCTGGTGTTAAATCACCTCGTGAAAATAAGCAACGTTCCTGTTACCGCCAAGCTTTCGTTTAGAGCACCTTAAACACATCAATATTTTCAATGGTGTTAATGCACGCCCATTAGGTATATTTATTTATACTCGTATGTATATATAAGCGTGAATGCGTGATACTCGCAATTGAAGGTTAGGCCAACACGAGGCGTGCTCGATGAAACACTCGCTGCTGGCTCTCACTGCATACTAACCTCGTTTGAATGTAGAGTTTCTATTTCCTTGCAAATGTTTACCTAATTGTTTCAATTGCAGGAGTTTGTAGTTGAAGTTCTTCTCTTAAAAGGTGAAATTGATAATATTATTAAATAATTTAAAATAGGCTGCGAAAATGATACAGATATGATTTTAAACAGTATAATCAATGTACGTTATATTTATTTAATCACGTTATACGCGTTACAAACTGCACTTGGTTATGATCCCAGAAGATTACTCTTTCTGTTTTCTGAAAATACGTGTATCATATCTATGAAATAATATTCAGAACATAACACGCGTCATTTGTTAAGGTTTCATCATAACGATGATCACTGTACACGCTCAGTGATCAGCCCTGCGATGGTTTGGTGCACAGAGAACCCTGATTCGGCAACACAGCAATGATCCATAATATTCAAATGCAAATGCAAAATTTAAGATGCAAAAACACTGCGATGATGGACGATGCGAATGTACATTCCGATGAACAACGGAATGCGCAGTGCGCACGAATGGAAGACATCACGAAATAAAAAAAAGCGTCACGCACTCGTTCTCTCTGTAAAAGCGTGTCACGCGCTCCTCAGATCACCATGGGCGGAAGATGACAGAATTGACGCTAATTTGCCAATTGCAAGTTTGTCTTGCGCCTGCTGACTCGTCAGTCCCAATAATCATGTGTTTCATAATCAATATCCGCGTTTCATCGTCGTATTGACTACAGTAATCCATTCCTTCACAATTACTTGGATGCGTTGGAGGGGCACACGTTGAATGGGAAAAGCGTTGGATGGGCGATTCTATTTCGATTGAAGGAAAATATGCGTTGTGAGGTTTGTTTTTTAATAATTCAAATGTCAAGAGTATGTTACCAGAAGGTTTTTAACGTAGCGCAGGGTTAAATGTTTCTAATTTGCTAAAAAATCTGATATGTCAAAAAAGTTAAATACATAATTACTAAGTTGTGATTCCATTTTTGAAGTGTTTTAACCAAAGAAATCTTTCTAGACACTGTAACCAATATTGATATCTAACCAATCTCAATTGAAACATTATTAACGTAAGTTAATTGAATCACAACTTTACATGTTGAATTCGCCTAAATGTTTTGACCTCGTAATATCGTCATGAGCTTTGAAAACCTAAAATAAATGCGTGCGTTAACTGAAGGGATGAAACAGATTCGCCATTAAAAAATATTTGATTGATGATAATGAAGCAGCATGTATCCACGCAGTCCTTGAACGTTGGCAATCTCGCCTATCGTCGTAGCATCCGCAATTTGATTTAATTTGAAGGACGCACTCCAATCCGCAACATTGTCGGCTCTCAGCCCGAAGTGGAGGAAACCACGCGACGCCGACAATCATCATCTGCAGTTTGCCCCTGCTAGAGGTTTGAAATTTTGTTATCACGACGACGCAGATCTGAGAGGCTCTCCCAATTAATGAACCCCGACCTTGCGGATGTGCCTTGCAGATATTTACTATGATGAACTTGGGGTGTGTTATCGCTGGCCGACTGTCTTCTCTACATACATTAGGGACCATTAAGCTGGCTGCGGTGCTCATTTATTCTTCGCTCTGAACAACTGTCGCGCCATCTGTCCCTATATCATCTCAATTGTTACGTTGAGCTCACCTGCAAATTTTTCCTAGTCCCCTATTCAATCACAGTTGATTTATTAGCGTCACCGTGAAAAGTTCTTCTCAAGTCTCATTCAATCTGCGTTTAAATTCAAGTTCAAATCAATATCTCAATTCTGAAATGGATATTTTAGGATTCTTCTAAAGGTGTTTATATGTGCTAAGAACGGTTCATCATTACACATGCTCAGCTTACGAATACATTGCATTTTGAGCTCTTTTCGTTAATTTACTTTGTGCAAAATAACATTTTTTCATTATTGGGCCTACTTGAAACTGGTGTTCTCAATCAGCCCTACTTTAATTCTAAAATGTAACGTTTCTTATTTTTGCCTCTATCTCAACTGATTATTTAGGAATGGCGACAACAAATTTGCAAGCTGTCATAGCAGAGAACATCTCGAGAATTGCCACTTCCACTTGCATTGAAAATCTTCGACAAGTCTGTTGCGTGAGGAAGATGGAAAAGCTCCTGTGTGATGGCATGAGGTGCGACGACTTATGCATGACGAGTTTTCACTAATTAGTTCTATCACTGCAAGCCGCCGTCATGAGGGCTTAGTATCTCTTGGAGCTACAGCATGGCAGATAGCGAGCCTGACGAGCGATCATGCTCATCCGGTCGAGAGCTTCTGCCGTCAAAGTAAGATTAAACCTTCCTTGAAAGTGAATTCAAATAACCATAATTTGAATATTATTCATCTTCCGAAGAGTTATTCACCACATAGTAGTACGAGTATGCCTTCTAGCTTTATGTTGAAAATGCGGACTCTTAATTTGCTGGCTTGTATGGAATGAAATGCTGACTCATTTGTAAATCTTGTTCTATCATTGTAAAATAAATGTAGATTTGTTTACCTTTCTTTCGCGCAGTAAATAAAGAGAGAACAACGTTTGACGTGCTGCTTATCTTGCTCTCTCTTTCGCGTTAAAATATACAAGCATCTTATTTATCGTTCTCCCTCATGTTAAAATAATTATTATCTCTAGCAGCTTCCATCTATTGTAAAGTTTTTGTTGTGTGCGTCTACATGTGAAGTTTACGATGATAGAAAACTTTTAATATTAAAAATATACTAAATCCAATATTTGCTCTTCTTACCGTTATCACGTGTAGGAAATGCTGCCAACCTCATCAAACGTTCTCTATGTAATGCATGTCCGTGTAGGAAGCTCACCGATTCCTTAATTGCGATAAAACTTGCATAATTATGTCTCAAGAAATAACGAAGTTTTCCCATGGGAAAGTCACGGCGTCATAAGTATGTCACCGCGCACCGTGCGTGGCGTAGCCTCAAAGCGGAACCTTCTTGTAGCCTCCGTTGTCTTGATGAGCGTCGCTGTTTTTGGTTTGTTTCACTGCTCATAAATTATTAAAGTGTGCCTAATTGAAGAACGCGCATCCGTTCTCCATACTCATCTGATTTTCTTACGAAAGCTTCCCGTCGATGCATGCATACCTCGATAATGAGCTACTATATAACGTATAGTAAAAAATTTCTAGGTGACAGGTAACCGGCAATAAACATCGCGTCTGCTTAAGTGCCAATTGTCGCGGGCGACTTATGTACTGGTCGTCACAGGCGACTGAGGTACCTGTTGTTCCAGGCGACTGAGGTACCGGTTGTCACAGGCGACTGAGGTACCGGTTGTCACAGGCGACTAAGGTACCGGTTGTCCCAGGCGACTGAGGTACCGGTTGTCCCAGGCGACTGAGGTACCGGTTGTCACAGGCGACTGAGGTACCGGTTGTCCCAGGCGACTGAGGTACCGGTTATCACAGGCGACTGAGGTACCGGTTGTCACAGGCGACTGAGGTACCGGTTGTCCCAGGCGACTGAGGTACCGGTTGTCCCAGGCGACTGAGGTACCGGTTGTCCCAGGCGACTGAGGAACCGGTTGTCACAGGCGACTGAGGCACCGGTTGTTCCAAGCGACTGAGGTACCGGTTGTCCCAGGCGACTGAGGTACCGGTTATCACAGGCGACTGAGGTACCGGTTGTCACAGGCGACTGAGGTATCGGTTGTCACAGGCGACTGAGGTACCGGTTTTCCCTGGCTACTGAAGTACCGGTTGTCCCAGTCCATTGTGTACTGGCGGTTTTATGATGAATGCATGCAAGATGATGTCGTAGTCGCTAAGGATAACAACTATATCAGGAGAGATGTAGCATACTAGACGCAAATCTAACGGTTGAAAATTTACTATAAAAAAATCCCAGCAGAGATTACGCATACTGCATGGGCGTTCCATTGTAGCGGGCTGCACTTGGAACGCTGTGTGTAGTTTTAAAATGTACATGACCACATCTTACTCCGGAAGCATCCGTACGTGTACTAATTGGGTGAAGGATATCTATCCCATCATGGTCATTTCGAGGATCCTTGAATTTTTTATGCCTTCTACCTGCTTTCCGACTTTTAAACGCCAGGCTTCTATTCACGTCTAGTATCATTGCTCATCGTCTGACCATTTAATGCTGTATGTTAATTAATGCGTAGGTAGTATTTGGACTGTATACGCGAAATTTCTCCAGAATCTCTCCAATGCTCAATTATGTGTTTCACACTTTGAAATATTTCAGAGCATTTTAAATATCATCGACTAACTGCAGGGCCTGCGGGCAGAAACCTTAAAGCAAATATTAATGTATGGCTTATTTCTACCGCTACAGCATGGCCAACGTTTGGAATGCCAGTTGTCCCAAGACGTCCATCTGTCCCATTGTCACCGGTGCACCGCAACTTTCTCGCTCAAAACTGAAACTGTTCGCCATATACTCATTTCTAAACTTGAAAATAAATTTCAGCCATACTTGCAACCCACCGCAAGTTTCGTGAAACAAATTCTGATCGTTTGACGCAGCAAGCAAGAAATTACTGCGAACAAGAAAGTTGTGCGCTGTGGGCTAAATGAAAGCCGTTTAAGGATACCACCAAATGCAGGTTTGGTTGCGAGGTCTACCGTCCTCGCTTGTGTTCAGTAATTAGCAGCAGCATTTGATGGTGATATTTTACTGGAATTACCGGACATTCCAGTAAAATATCGAAAATATGGAAAATCCAGTAATAAAATGGCGTATCGAAATTTTACCGGACATTCTGCGTTTCTTATATTATCAGTCTGCTTATATCGCAAGTTCACAAGGAATTTAAAAGCAAAGAAAACGCTTAGAAAATTCACTGATGATGGAGCTGGACTCCGAAACGTTTTAAATATCGATATGGAGAATTTTCTTGGCGTTTTCTTTGCTTTTAAATTCCTTGTGATTCTGCGTGCGTTTCGATATGCCAGTTACGCAAAATTTATGACCATATAAAATAAACCTGCCAATTTAAATCCTAAATTTAAACTAAAATTCTCAATTTTGTGTGAGGGATAAGAGAGAGTATCGAAATTTATTGAACTGGAGATGATGATTGATGAGCAAAATTTTGATTATTAATTGCGAAAAGTTGACCAACTATATAGGATAAGTTTGATGTGAGCAGCTGTATAGGTCAACTTGTAAATAGTTGTCTATTGCACCCTGCAAATTAGTTGCGCTACACTGACCATATTAACAATCAGTTAAATTACTTATGCAGAGATGTTCAACTGCGTCTTCTTTCATGCCAAGAAAAAGTCGTAGAATTTCAGCTCCATCCTTGACTCGTAACTTTCGCATGTGCCAGCCATCGTTGTGCAGTGGACAACATGTTCACGATGCATGACCACGACGTCCTGGCCTAGCATTGCAAACTTTTTGTGTAATTACCAGCGTACACAATTTTTTTGTCTTTGCCATACAAAGGAGTATCATTTTTACTATTTTTTTGTTCTATTATCCAATGTTCATTTAATGGCTGGAACGTCGATTTGATAATGTCAAAATAATGTCAACCTTGAGAGTTATGAAATTGATTATACTGTTGAACTGCAGCACCCAATTAATCGTAACATTCACGGTTGTTGTCATTTGTTTAAACAAACTGACAACTATGCATTGCCGTCATCTGGAACGATAAACGCATGCTGCACACTACTCATTAACAAATTACTCACAGCTGACACTCTATATTATGTGTAATTAAGTGGCTTCACAGCTGCGCGCTCCTGTTGCACTCTAGTATAAAATGGTGTCCCCACGCCTTAATGATGACCTTACGACCTTATTTCATCTTATGATGAGTTTAGGACTCCTCAGTCCATGGCCAAGCTGATGCTCCGCCTTCGTCGACCTCCGTCTCCAAGTCGCCGCTAGGCAGGTCACCATTCCCTCGGGTCCCAGATGAAACGCTGAACCTGCATGTTCCGTCTATTTGCCTTCCTTTGGGCCAGCTGATGCAAGATACTGTTGTTTGTCACTTGCTGAGGGCAGTTTCCCATGACTGGACAATCCGGGATCTTCTTCAGAAACTTATCCTGTTGTCTCTTGGAAGTGGAAGGGTAAACTACCCTCCTCTCAGCACCTTTGGTAAGGCGTTAAATAGCCTCGGTCCTGCCACGGACAATGATCCCTCACGAAGAGTCTGTACTCTGGCCGCGGCACGGTTGTTGTATGGTGGAATCCTGCAGTCTCCCCCTCCTTTCGTTGTAATTCGTCACAATTTTGGAGGTCTCACATTCCTTAGCTGCACTCTACTATGTAAGAGAGTTTTCACAGCTGAACTCATGCTGCACTCAACAATGTAACAGTGTCCTCTCAGCTGCGTTCATGCTGCACTCAACTAAGTAAGAGTGTCCTCATAACTGCGTTCATGCTGCCCCTGCCAAATAAGCGAGGCCAGCATCCTGCTCAAAACAATGACAAGGAACTACAAGAGGATTCTTCTCCAATGATGCGAGGTTCAGAATCCGGGAGAAACTATCAGAGCAATGAATGCAGCGCAGGCTGTTGCCCAAGCGGCCTTCTAACGTCCCTATTTTGATGGCGATCATGCAACCCACTCTAGTTCCCCATCTTGAAGATAGAAAATTTGAAATTTGCTCTTATGCGGGACATATTTTTTTGCTGGCAATACTCTGTGCATCTCTTGCTGAGGCCTGTTGGTGAATATTTTCATATGGCGTTGATTAAGTTGTAATTTGAAAAGAGTCGTCAGGTTTTGTGTCTCTCACTTAAAATACTAATTTTAAGTAAGAAGTCTCGAATTGAATTTAATTTTTTTCTCTCACCGTCTATACTATATCATGCTTAGTCTGGTCAATTGAATGGGCATTCTAAAGTTAGTATTATAGATATGATTATTGAGTTACGCTTGATATTAGTTACGTAATCGAATGTTACATCAAAGCATCTAACACCAAAATAATTTATTATTAACTCTTATTGTGGAGCTTGGCCACCGTAAAAAAATTTACTAATGAAGTCGTGAAATTGACTAACCTCGAGCAGAGAGGTCGGAAGAGCTATTACAGGTTTTTATTCCAGTGTAATTAACACTCATCTGGTAATCAATGCATATGATCCAGTTGTTCTAATTAAAAAATCTAATTATTTTATACTACGATTTCATTGGCAATATCGGAACAGCTGTTTTATTTCAAATTATACGGTAGTTATTCGAAGTGCAATTCAAGCTGTTAGTGTTCAGGGCGGGTGGCTCTCACTGCAGGGCATCTCATCATTGCATCACTGCATAGTTGCAAGGCAGTGAACCGCGTCGTGTCCACCTGGCCACATCTATGCTACAAATTCGCCAGCTTGGTCGCCATATCGGCGGTCGATTCCCACCGGCTGTCGGGTTTTGAAACCTTTTTGTGACCACAGAAGAAGATATCCGAGTAAATAACAACGGATTTATTAATATTGGTACCAAAGCACTTAAAAGGTTATCAAAAGAACACTAAAAGGGGCGATCAGGCGAGAAAATTCTTAAACGATTGGTTAAACTTGCAAAACACTCAGTTATTTGAAACGGGGGGCTAGTATAAGCTGCGTGATTAAGTACCTAGTGCATGACTTCAAAGAGTTGTGTTTCGGAACGAAATTATTAATTCACGCCTTTACGGCCATAATTATATTCATGTTGTAAATACTTTTTTAGTATTATTTATTATGTGTATGGCTATCTATATTTCGCAGCTAGCTGCAAGCCTCCAAACCATAACTCCCTGCTTCGATCTTACTTTCCTTACTTACTTGTGCACTACGCCGATTTCGACAAAAATTTTCGCAACTATAGCCGCGGGTTTCGAGTCGCACAAGTTACTCTGCTCCAATCTTGCCGTTTTCAATCACCAGGTCAACTCGAAAATCGTTAGTTTAGAATCGATCATTTTGAGTGACATTCCTATACGACAAGTTTTCCATGTACAAATCGTGTGATTAATATTTTACACATAATCCTTCAAATCCCAAAGGGTTACATATATTCGAGGAGTTCGGGATATTTTTGCGGGCCCAATAAACTCCGCTCGGTTCAGTAAACACGGCCCAATCCTACAATTTCACAGAAATATCTTGGCATCTTCAAAGCTGCAGTTCCAGCTTTCATGCAAAATTGTTACTGTCAAATTTTCAGGTTAGCGTTCAATGGTCATGAAATAACGGTTCGCTTAATTCTATCAAACCTTTCTTCGGACAGATTTATGACCATTCAAAATTTTGTAGAGCTTTCCCCCCAAAATATTTAAATGGAAAAATTGTAACCGAAATTTAATGTACGAAAGAAACTTCGCATGACGCGAGTCGCCAGAATCCTCCAGGAACGTTTCAGTCTTGATCTTTCTGTTGATAACAAAATATCGCTGCAAAGTAGACTTTCTTTGAGCGTTTGAGTATGATCGTCCGTTTCGTGATGAATGTGTCGTCGGCAGTAAAAAGTTCT
This sequence comes from Hyalella azteca, assembly GCF_000764305.2. Lineage (NCBI taxonomy): Eukaryota > Metazoa > Arthropoda > Malacostraca > Amphipoda > Hyalellidae > Hyalella > Hyalella azteca. Next base: position 130,053 of record NW_025946307.1, on the reverse strand, counting down.
GAAGTTTCACCTCTAAGCTTTAATAGTAGAAAAAAAAACATTTAAGAAGACGGATGCTCATGAGAAATCCTTGGAAAAAATATCTCACTCTGGTTGCAGAATTTGTTGAGACAGAGTTGCGTCTTCTGGTGTCAACGAAGCATGAAATGGTCTCGACGAGCGCGCATGTCTAACAGGTGCGTCGCCATGTCGTCACGCCCTTCTGCGTCGATATCTTTTAAACGTTCTTCTATTTATGTAGATCTTTTAATAAACTTTATTATTTAATAATAGTTATCATAAAACGCTGCAATATGGCGTGATTCTGAAATGATGCTCTTAAGTATGGTGGCTTTCAGTGCAACTTCACGTACTGTGGTGATGGCAAAGTTATACGCTGCAGCGGTGTGTGTGTCGTTCCTTATTTCGTCTACAGGATTTTGTAAGATTCAGTTCTGAGGTTATATGTTGGTGGTTTGCATTACATGATCGTGATTATTGTTCAAGCGTAACATGTCTCGTCAGGAGCATTTGCTTTCCATGTATTAATCGCTTGATTTATGTAAAGAAACTGGGCTGCACAACTCAAAGCTCTCCCTGTCCCGTGCTCAGCTTGTACGCATTTAGGCCGCACACTTTCTCCAGAGCATTACTTCCTTTCTTGTAGCTTCCAGCTGAAGGGGAAGGAAGTGCACGCGATCGCTGACATTAGCTGTGCATTGCACACGTGCAATTTTCCCGCGTGAGTGTCAGTGCGGCGAACGAAGCTAGCACTTCGCAGGACGTTTCAAAACTCGGTCGATTATGTAAGCTGGCTTCCAAGGCTCCCATTTCACGACTCTTGGCTGCCAACCTGATATTTTGGGCAAGCGGTTGCGCCTTTCCCTCCTTGTAAATTGTTCCAACTTCACAGCCTTCCTTGTATCGACGAAGCCCACCCTCCTCGTTTCAGTATAATTTTCAGTTAAAATGCACAGTTTAAGTTCTCTGTTGAAATGAGAGGTAATAATCGTTGGCCGCTCAGTGAAAGCCTAAGGTAAGTGGACTGAAATTTTGACAAGGCTCCTTTGGTGATGGAAGCTTTAGTGAGATCATTCTTTCTCTCGTTTAATGTTCATAATTCATTAAACAATCCTGTTGATTTCCTTATAGTCTTCTGTTGACATCATCACAATCCTGTAATTATAACTACTCTGACGGTATCCTTCCCATCCTTCTGATATCCTTACAATATTGTTTATTTATATCCTCATTGTCTTGTTTATATCCTATTTACTCTGTTGACACTTTCTTTGTCGAGTTCTTATTCTTTTAATTCCTTGACTATCTTACTTTTATGTTGATATATTATCAATATATCAACATTATCTTACCTTTGCTGGTTTCCCAATTATCCTCTTAATACATTTACCGTTGACATCCTCTTACTGCTGTTGCATGGTATCTCCACTTACTTTTACCATCTTTACTCTCCTGGTTAAAAAGCACAAGGGCAGGCTTACGTCGGCTATAGGCACGATTATTTGAAGGCCCGGTCGCCTGAGACTCCCATTTGACGACGGACCCGGCCAGAGCGCACGACAGGCATTTGCAACTAGGCGGTTTCTGTTGTATATTTATATTATATTAGTTGCGTATAATCGAGATTCGGTGGAATGTTTTGTCATTTATTTCATCGAAGACGTATATGTCGAGCAACGTTTTGTAGACTCCGAAATATAAAAGTTTATTTCTAGTATGATTATTTTTTTATTGTCGAGCATTTCAAATAAGTTTATTCTAGCCTCGCTTCGACTTATCATTCTTCTTTTTTCATAGTAACCTCATTTAACACCAAAAATTGCACAGCGTTTTCTGTCTGTCAATATTTTTTTCGCACCCATAAAATTCATGCTTACGCATATATGCTTACAAATTTTGAGTACTTGAACGAAGTTTTCATAGATAAAAAAGTAATGATGATAATTTTACAACTCAGAATTACTAGCTTGAAGAAGGGGGCACGCTGCTCCCGCGCCGGTAACGTAACGGGCCGAGGTCAAAACCATCGAGCAATTGTTGCGGCGGAAGACGCCGTGTTGCCTTGTCTGTGTGCAGTGTACATTCTGTATACCCTAGTCTTGTGCGGCCTGTGTTTATTCCATACCATCCTCCTCTTCCTGTAAAAATGTTTGTTTGGAGCTATTCACTTCATGCACTGTGATTACTGCATTCCAGATTTTGCGTGTAATAATTTTATTCTAAATAGACCGTTAACTTTGTGCATGTAAGCACACAGTACACGCGAGCCGGCTACCACTGTGTTTTGTTTACGATTTTTTCCCGTCCAGTTTGTTGAGTGACCAGTTCATATTGCAATCATTGTATAAAGTATACAGTTTTCGTTTACGATACACAAGATGAATATGAGTTTTGAGCTCGTGTTAACATTCGCACGTAGTTTATAAATGTTGATTACTAAGGTTTCACGATCAACGAAAGATTGAAAGGTTGGTACTCCAGAGCCTCAACTTAATATGCCAAGATATTAGACGATAAAATGCCATGTGCTTGCTTCCGTTATGATGTTGATGGGTTTGTGTTTCGGCACACTAGCAAGTCATCGTTCTAGTTGCTTCAATAACGATGATGGATCCCGCTATCTCGTATTACGAGCATTACGATCAGCAGCAGCAGGCGAAGTGTTCAACGTTCGTCTGTGAGTTTTTTTTTTCGTTTCTGAGGCTCGTGAAACAAGTTTATTGGTGTGACTGCCACAAATGCACAAATATGACGACGTTATTTCTAAATATGTTAGTCACTCACCGAGATTCATTGTTGTAATTATATACTTCTTGATTTATTTCTCTCCGAATATCATGGTTTTCGTCTTAAGTGCCCAAACAATCATGTACCTCGCAACGCTTTAATCTACTGATGCGTATAGTTGGGTTTCAAGTAGCTGTTAACCCTCTTCCGCCGTATGTCCCTCTTCGGGAACATAACTTTCAGCTTAAATTATACGTGCACAGCTGATTGTAGCAAGCTGAGGACGTTTGTACGTAACAGAGAACATTTTAAAGTTGTCGTACGTGGCGGCAACCATCAGTGCAAGTCATTTTGCGCCCACGATGATTTGATGGCCCTGCATGTGAGCCAAGCTCAGAGAGCTAAGAATCTATCTGATATGTCTTTGTCATCTGGCTGGTCCCTGGATTTTGTAGTGATTAATGTGTCCCTTTGCCATATTTTCGCATTGGGAAACTTGGAGGTATTTTTAAAAATTGTATTTATTGTATAGTGTTCAGCTGGCTTTAAATTTCCGTTCTGTCTCTGACATTAGAATTGAATACTCGTAGCTGTCGTTCTGCAGTTGCATTTTTCGAATATTTTTGTGATTGCTACCTTCTTTGCAGGTTTCAAGCCAATCTAGCTACAGTACTGGAGTCATGTGCATTATATTATGAACAAGCTTGCTCATCCTAAAAATAGTTTTCAAAAAATACCATGTAATTTATAAATACATAGTATTTAATAATGATTTATAATTACATGGAACTATTATTTATTGTGATTCACAATCATTTTTGTAGCGAATAAATTTAGCTTTACGTAACAATCTTATCTTCGATAGACTGAGTTGGAAGTGATGAAATATCATCTTTTAAGTAGGTGGAGTTCGCTCAATTGCCTGCCGTCCGCCTGAGAACCGGTCAAGTTCACTCATCGGCTCATTGAATGCCATTCGTGATCATTGATCAATAATCTATCATTATTGTCACAACAGCGGTTTTTTTCTTTCTCAACACCCGTGAAACTCGGAGACTTCATCAATTCCGTCTCGGTCGTATGGGCTGACTTATAATGTCTCTTTGGCTACATTAGCACAAGCCTCAGTCGAGGTTGACGCATTCTCTCACGAGAAACATTCCATCGAGACACTTTCTCTCGAACGCGTTTTCCAAAGTGACTTTCTTGCTTTCATGAGTATAGTTGACATTGTTGCTTACAGTCAGTGTATATTATGATTGAACGACGACTATTCAGCAATTGCATGGAACGATTCTTGCGTGAGAACGGCCTCTTGCTGGCCATTCAATCAACCCCAAGCAAATTTACTGCGCATGTGAAGATGTTTAATATACCTACAGTGACTCATTGAAAAGATGAATACAGAAGTTCAATTTCGTGTATGGATGTGCACTCGACCTAAAGTTTTTTTTGTCTATAACAAAGCTACAAATCACTTATTTTTGTTAATTTTTTATTATCGTCCGCAATTTGAAAGACGTTTGAGAATAATAATAGCGTACGAAATGTCACTCACGAATAAAATTACGTTAGAATAAAAGGTGCATTTTGATTAAAAATTACTGGACGATAATCTTATAAAATAAGAAAACAATGGGTTTTAGTCTATTACTTTAGGAAGTCTCTTATAATGTTACGGAATATTTAATATGGACTCGACCACGTATACGTAAGGAGCGAAATTATATCAATATGTATAGGTGGAGTTCGCTTAATTGCCTGCCGTCCGCCTGCGAATCGGTCAAGTTCACTCATCATCTCATTGAATGCCATTCGTGATCATTAATCCATTAATCAATAATCTATCATTATCATCACAACAGCGGCCTTTTCTTCCTCAACGCCCGTGAAACTGAAACTGAAACCACAAAATGTTATCATTTTGTGGTTTCAGCTTCCCATTATTCGGTGTTATTCTGTTGACGATCCTTAGCTAAGCCGGCAGTTTTCGTCGATTTTGAAAAGAATTTTTACAAATGATTACGGGTTTCGAACCCCCAACTCGTCGCCCCACTCTTGGTGGTCACATGGTCATCTGTAATATCGCCTCTCAATATTAAAATTAACTCTTTCATAATTATGAACGATTCACCATTTTTCATTAGCTGTTTTCTTTTCCAGGAAAGAGATCGAACATTGAAACTACGTCTGTAATTATTGCAAGATTAACACATTAATAATTTCGATCGATTTATATTATACCGAGTTATTTGTAAAACAATGTCAAGTCACAAGCCGTCAAATTGTCATAGCACTTGCGCAAACGCATCCATTATTACGCGGAGAAAGCTACGAGGAAGCAGTTTCATGCAAGTAGTCGCTTTCACTGTAGTAGTTAAAAATGCATTTATCCTCATTGTTGCTGTCGTAATACGCTGGTATTTAAAAAAAGACGTCTGATGTCATGCCATCAAACTCCTGTATACATCATTCCCTCTTTATCGAATCAAAGGGAAATTTGAGCTGTATTTTAAGAAAATGTGGAAATAAAACCGTTATCTTTTCATACTATTTGCAAAGTTGACGTGCGGCACCGAAAAAAGGGAGAGTAAGCTAATGAGACTGGGTCTTGCGATCAACAATTGTTAGATTAATTAGTCCATACTTAATTATTAGTGAACCTTGTTTCATTGAAAAAAGATGCTCTCAATTCAGATAATGTCGGCATCACATCGTGAACAAGCGTTCTAATTTTTATTTCTTTTTAGATTTACTCGTCTAATTAGAAATCAATACCAGATTTTTGCGGTCCGGAATCCTATCCGGCCTATACAACCATCTGGTCTATACAACCATCAGGCCTATACAACCATCCGGTCTATACAACCATCCGGTCTATACAACCATCCGGTCTATACAACCATCCGGTCTATACAACCATCCGTGATCGCCTTGTACCAAACAAAATTCTCAGGTTTCATCCCGATGAACCGAAGACAGAATACGTGAGTGCCCCTTACTTGTTCTGCACCAGAAACGGCGACGGCAGAGATAGACACGCGCCGTGGAACGAACAAAACGTCGTTCTTATCTGACGGGAATCAGAGCGCAAGCTTCTTCAGGTTAGGTATCATACTGAGCGCTTGAGAAAGGATATGTATGGTGGAAGCTATGTAAGACTTATTATTCTATGCTGTGGAGCTAGCAACGTGCGCTATTGGTTATAATTTCTAAATGTTTACGTGAGCGCGATAAAAATTTTTAACTTCATTGAGAATTGATGGAAAGGTAATTGGTGCACAATTACCCCATAATTTTAATACTTTAATTTATACTCCGTTCTCTTGTAAATTAGAACATTACCCTCTTTACGTGCGGAGCATCAACGTATAAAACAAAACGAAGATGATAGATGACCGACTGCCGACTCTGTCAAGGTATATTTTGTAGTATAGACAGGTAAAATGTTGGAGGGTTCGCTTGTGCATACCTGCGAGTGGTCGAATGATGGAGCAATGGCCACGTTGCGGTCACCTCAAAGTGAGAGGTTTTGGTGTCGTGGCCAGTGAGTGCGAACGCCGCGGTAAGTCTGCACGCTGTAGAAAGTCCACTACTAAATGTTACTTTGGTTAAGGAGAGAGAGGGAGGGAGAGGCTAGAGCCTCCAGTCTTGTCATTCCTACAAATGACTGTCCTGATATCAATGATTACCTTTCGATTACTATGAATTCCTATTTGTTCCAAATATGCTCTCTATACAACAGTAAGTAGGCTTGGACTTCAGTTTAAATAGGCTGAAAAAAATTGGTGCCCTCATCTTAGATGCTTCAAAAATAAAAAAAAGGGTTCGTTAAGTTTATTGTATTATTTATTGATTTTCAATTCGAAACTTAATGTTTGCAGTCTACCTCTCATTTAAAATAACGACTAAAATTAGCTGCACTTTGAAAAATTCATAAAAAGAGTTCATGAATTAAATCTTTACTCGTTAAATATCGATCAAGTGAGTAACAATGACACATGACGCTAGAAGCGAGCGTTAAGTGAGTAGCGATATACCCGTCGTCGAAAAGACCTCACAAATGCAGGTGTGGAAAGCATTGCTCACTAGGTTTCATGAGCCAGGCATGTCCTTCCTGTAGACAACAGGCATGTGCTTCAGAGCTCACCTAATCTACTCGTTCTAGTTTTCAAGGGAGTGTCGCAACTGAAGCCACCCGAGCTCTCGTCACTTCCACTGAATCTGGCTGGCTTACTCATTTCTTCGCTTCACGAGAAATACTTAAATACTTTCTTATTAACCACAGCATGCGGAATTCGACGCATGCGTAATGCGCTGGCTGTGAATGTTCTTAATGCTCGTCAGCTATCACGTACTTTTTTACGAATACGAAGCTAGGTTTTGATTGCTATGCAGACGCGTGCTGAGGCGTGGCAGTCGCGCAAGTTGATGGTTGTAATCTCAGTCGTATTCACTGTCACCATCTTCACTTCTTACAATAATAATTTACATATGTCAAAAGATGGATTCCGTGTCATTAATCATTACTCAGAGAAATTAGCCGGGAATTTTCGTACTCTTTCCGTTAATTTTGAATGAATCGCTTTTGCATGTAGTTTTTAGATTTAGACATTCATTGGATGTACAGAGTGAAGTAATAATTATAAATAATATTTTATCCCTTATTATGATCTAAAATTAAAGAAATTTACTTTCTGCTAGTGAAAATTTTACACTCATAACATTAAAATATTAAATCAAGATTGCGTGCCTTTTTACGGCCTAGATAAAATTAGAAAATTTTGATTGTTGCCATACTGTTGATGTTTGAATCCAAATGACTGCCTGTCATGTGTGTCGTAAATTTTGATCATGTCATTTCAAATGTCAAAATATAGTCATATCGATTCGTATTAGTGATCTGTTTCATGTTTTTTTATATTAAACTTGTTTCTTGACTTAGATAGTTAACCGAATGCCCGAAATGACATGAACACTATGTTAAAAATTTTTATTTATAAATCAGAGATTTCTGTCATGATTTGGTATTAGCTTTCATAATTTAATTTCATGAATGAATGAAATTTTCAGCCTCATTTTATGAATGAAATTTTCAACCTATATACAACTCCGTAATTTAGAATTTATTACTAGTACATACTACATACCATGGACCGAATGCAGCAATTTCTTCTGCTAGGGAACGCTGTTTTCATGATTTTTTGAGTTTTTAAAATTGTCTCATAGACTCCGTTGGACTACATTGTGGATTTTGCCCCGTTTTGGGATCGTTTAGTCATTGAATGAGTGAACAATTGACCTGGAACGTTTCAATAACTATTATTTATTTATATTTCAATCAAAGTGTTACAATTTTTTGTAATAAACTAATTTAATACAACACGGAAAATACTGCCTTCGGAAAACAGGATTTTTATTATTATTGTCTATGCTACAACACGTTTTTTCTCTTAGCGTAGAAAACTCAAACAGAAAATATTTCTTCGAGAAGAGACTAACTTCAAACCTGTGTACATTGAAAATACAATTACAGATTGGTGTAAAAACTATACAATTTTCATTAATTTTGATTTATTTTATAACATACATAACATAATAAGTTGCGCGTTGAAATTATTCATAGATTCTTGAAAAGATTCCTTTTGAATCAAGTCACGAAAAATTCAAGAATCTGCAACAGGCCATGGGCCTATTTCTTCAGTGCCGAAACTTCTATTCTGTTCTAATAAGCCAGGAACCAAAAATAGAGTAAACCAACCACTAAAATGTGACGAACCGTTTATTTCAGTAGTTTTATTGGCACGAAAACTAACGGTTGTACGAACGGTTTTTCTTGAGATAAACGTTAACTGAGATATTGCACCAGAGGATCGAACATTCGTACATGAAATGAATTGCTTATAAATGGTACTGTAGCTTTATCAAAAATCGCCAAATCATTCTTAGAAGGAGGTAAGTAAATAACCAAATTGGGACTGCTCTTCATCGGGACTTTTTACAATGTTAAATAATGATTGCAATTAAACTATAAAATACGTATGAGAATGCTTTGACAACTGCATCAAGAGGACAATAGTTTTCGTAATTTAGATACGACTATTTTATGGCTTAATATAATCCTCTTCATACGAAAGCGGTTTGTATAAAACGTATGAATTTCTTATTATTCACTTATTTGAATTATTGACTTATTGAATAATTTTTCTCTTCTCGTCTGAAGTATTATGACTCACTATTCACACAAAAATATAGTTGTGATCTATCGCTAGATGGATCTTTAAAGTTTTTGTATCCATTTTATACCACAGAATAATAAGAATAATTTTCATTGGCTATCAGCCTCAAGACTAAATTCCAGTCTTAATGATTGCGAAAACGTTGACGATATAAATTTTACGGATCCATGCCTAAATTATTCTTTCCTGCAAAATGAATTTTCCCATAATTAGAAATAACTCGTCGAACTGTGGGGCGATAGCAACGCACAGCAAGTAGCTATCCATAGACTGCTGCCACTGCATCGCCAAGTTATGATCCCTTGACCTAATGACCTTATGATGAGTTCGGGACTTCCTAGTCCCCGGTCATGCTGATGCGCCGCCTTCGTCGTCCTCCGTCTCCGAGTCGTCCTCGTTTGCCGAATCTGTTAAACGGGAATAGAAGTCGAAGAATGGGGAACGAATGTGCGGACTAATAAAATTCTAATGCCTTTAATGTATGCTCTTACCTGTAGCTGTCACTTCCATCTCAAAATTTTATTGTTAAATAATCAGCGCTGTTTAATCCAGGAACTAAAATTATCTAAATTCGTTTATAGTTCTTTCGATTTGTCGAATATATATAGGTATTTAACCAAATAACTTAAATTTGCTTAACAAAAACACACTTCTGCTTATGTATCCTATTTTTTTTTAACTTTTGTGCAGGAGGAAACGGTTTTCGCTATGGTTGCTAGCGGTCTTGGTCGTTCTCCTTGCTTTGGCAACGTCACGGTTGTCCACATATGCCGTAGTGACGTCAACCTTAGCAACTACGGCAACGACGACGATGACTGGTTTTACAAAAGTGATCAATACGATGTACCAGTTCGGCTTGACAACATCGAATTAGAAAAATATTTAAAAAATCAGGGGTGCGTTATTCTGCGAAGTGCTCACGAATCGGATGAGATAAATCCGCTTAACGGTCATGGGTTTCCAGACTATTCGAAACTGAAAAGAAGGCATTGTTCAAATACCACAATAAAGAACAAACACATGTCGAAAATAGAGTGTGAAGTAAACGATGAAAACACTAACGAGAAGAGTAACAGGAATTCTGATGATAAATTTGTGCAGAGTAAAAGATCTATAGCAACAGGCTCGGATTGGAAAAACAATGAAGACATCGTGACTGAGCAGATCGCCAAAATTATCTTACGCAGACGAGAATCAATCCGCATCCATAGAAATAACGTGACAGTCAACAAAGGAGCCATAGCTGACCAAAATGTTGGTGTTTCGGGAGAAGTATTGATGGTTACACCTGGCAATTCATCATATGCAATTCCAGAAAAGGCGGAAGAAGCGATCTCAAGGCACTCACCCACAGTTGTGTATATTGGGACTGTGGAAGAACTGGGCTCCCCGCTTAAATCAGTTGACGTTGTGGAGATGATCGAAGCCATTGAGTCAGGACCGAGCAGCCTGACATTGTCGTATTACGAACCCCAATCCAGCGAAAAAACAGATCAGTTATCTGAACTCATGTCCGAAGGTGTATCGAAAGCTCGGATCAATTCTCTGCAGCACGAAGAGAAACCTTTAACATCACCGGCCCTCTTGTTACAATGGAGAGTTCGGCCGCCTGACGAGGAGCTTCGTAGCGCGGAAAATGCTTCTCCTGTAACGCCCTCTTCATCAATGTTCTCCAGCGCTTACACCGTCACTGAACTGGGTAGTGACAACAATTCTGATCGCTCGCCGCCATCCGAGTACTCGCAATCGACGATGTCATCGAGGCGCATTTCGGAAGCGGATGACGCTGCCAGAAGAGAGGACGAGAGAAATTTTAGATTCCACGAGTACCTACAACTATTCAGACAATTAAATTCATTCAATCAAGCTCTTGGTATGAGAGAGGCGGAAGGATTATCTCCTGAGGATTCAATGAATGGCTTAGACATAAATAATTTTAGCCGTCAAGGAAGTAACCGCAGCGTGGTATTTGACTATGTTCCTTCAAAAGATCAACGAGAACGTGAGGAAGAAGAGCTGTGGGTGGCTAACGAGGCAACATACTCCTCTAACATCACTTCTTCAGTCACGTCACCCACTTATCAGCCGGTGATTTTAGGTGCGCCAGCTGTAAATCTAATCATAAACGAGAGCCTTTGTGGTTCAATAGAGGACAAGAACGGGTCAACGTTGAGCAGCCGCTCTAGTACCATGTTGGGATCATCAGTAAACATGACATCTACCGCAACACAAACCATTTACTCGTGCCTTCTGCCGCCTAGTAATTTTTATTCCGTGCAGAAGCGCTGCGACAGGCGCAAGAATGTGAGCCAGACTGCTGGTGCCGATGCCTGCGCTGCGTCAGTTGTCGAGAGTGGGTCTACGTGTGAGGACGTTGATGCACACGAGCAAATGGCTGCACTTATTTGCCCAGTTGGCGGAGTTGAAAGAAGACATTTCTCAGCAAGACAACAATACTCGGAAAACGAGACCAAAAAGGATGCGAATTTTGAAAATGAACGTAATTTGACTTGTGTTAAAACAAAATCTGACTCATTGATTTCAGATAAAAACAAAACATCGATTTGTTCTGTAACATCTGCTGCAACTCATCAGCCTACCAAAAGATTTTCGTTTCTCATTCGCAGTAACAGCATCGAGCAGAGAGAAATTGTGAACCTTAATACGTCCGTGAGTGCCAGCGATAGAGCCATACTCGCTCGACTGGCCGAACTCAAGGTGAACGAATTCAAGGAAACCCCGTATGAAAAAAAGGTATCCAGTTCACTGCACCCTCCTTGTCTCAGATGCCACGAGCCAGTGTACCCACAAGAAAGGCTACAGCCATCGAAGGAGATGCTCTTCCACGTATCCTGTTTTCGGTGCTGCCAGTGTGGTGTAAAGCTCAACCTTAAAACTTTCTACAGAAATCCTGTGACCTTGAAAGACTACCGTATTTTTTGTAAAAGTCACGTGCCAACTTTGGACCCTGGCAAAGTTGCTCAAGAGAAGAAGGCTCAATCTGCTCCAACATCTGCAACTTCTGCTTCGTGTTGCTCGTCTGCAGCTACCGTCGCCAGCAACGGCTCCGCTTATCCTGCCACGGTGAGAGTAGTTATATAAAATATCTTTATCATTAGTCTAATTAAACGGAAAAATTCAAAGTTTACAAAGAATTCTAAAGCAAATAAACGCCAAATAAAATAATATCTATCGCAGATGATTTTGAGCTGGAAAATATTCCAGAATGTTTAAGGTGAGTTGACATTTAATTTCGTGCTATCAGCTTTAACTATTTCTTCTGCATGAGCTCCTTTGGCTTGTCTATGCCAGCACAGCGGTTCCCAGTTTGTGCCACATTGTTACTCGATCTCATAAATTACTCAAGCGGTTGCAATAGGTGTGCAATCCATTTAAAATATGGTGTCGAAATTGATATATTCGGCGTAACTGAAACACTGGCGATAACTTCTGTCAAATATTGTGAGTTAAGAATGTAGCGCCTTTAATGGACAACATGTCTACTGTCAAGAAAGTCTGTGGCATGCCTGGATCAGGATAAGGAATTATTGGCTTTATGTTGTGAGCGGTACGTTTAACATAGTTTAAAACATTTAGAGGGTAGTCATCTTTATCTTGTTCACTGCAATTTTGAGAAGCCCTTCATGCAGAAATTCGTTCTTGAGAAGAATAACATAAACTTAACATCATAGCTCTCTTGACGACAGCTTTTCTTGACACCACAAGGCTCTACTGCTTTCTAAGACTGAATTAACATAATCCCCGAGCTCGAGTACCGTAAGGTTTTGAATAATATTGAATAGCTACAGCTATTCAATGGTGAGCTCAAATGAATTAACAAAAGAAACAGCTTATATACATCGAAAAAAAATCATGACACATGGATAACGAATTTCAATTTGCAAAAAAAACGTGTGATGTACTGTGGAACCCAGCCCTTACTACCAAACCGATTTACGAACCTTCAGATCGGAAAAAATGTGCTCCACTTATGTGCAGCCGTGTTTCAGTGTATGACCTCAGGCAATGCTAAAAAACAGTGGATCGTCCTAAAAAGTGTCGAGTTATATCGATGATAAATTGGTCATCATGAAAGACCGATTTATCATTGACGCGAGTTTTTTACTTCGACTTGGCCGAGGAGAACAGCCGAAATAGAAGTACGATTTTCACTATATTGGGTCAGAAAGATGCCTTATTTAATTAACACCTAAAACTAAAACGTAAAAAAAGTTACTTCTGGAAGACCCGCTACGGATCACAGTTTTTTCACTAGTTTTAATGGAAGAAATAGGATCGCTTACGAACGAACCGTTCTACAAAGCAAGTTTCTGCACGAATAATGTCGTAAGGCGGAGTTTCACAGGAACAAATTTGTCTATGATAATTTCCTGCCCGAATTTTGGCATTTTTATTATTTAGCAATGAAGTTCGTAGTTTAAAAAAAGAACGGCTGGCCATTTAACTTTAATAATTTTAAATATAGACATCTCATTTATTTTTGGATTTCTTATTCGATGGTCCGTGCAGTTAAATTACAATAATAGCACCATATCATACATTGTTGTCTTTTCTGCAATATATTGCAGACAAAATGTTATCAGTTCCATGGATTAATTCACAGAATGATGTCTTCTTACATCGGTTGTAGCTCCCAACAATGACTCATGAGTCACCACCGTATTCTATGTCGCCAACCTCCGAAATAAACGAGAATCTTGTTATGAGGAGAGTGAATATAAACGAGAATCTTAATTAAAAAAATGTCTTAATTTCCTATTATTTACAGTTTTTCAATTAGTTTTTATTAAAGGCGGGCGAGTTGAGTGCAGCGACAAGACGTAACTGGCTCTTGCGAAATTGATGTTTACACGCACTTCGCTCGAAGCATTAGCCCCACGCAATAATGCGCATAACTCGTCCTACATTGGCGCAGGATTCAGATAATTAATGCAATGTGACAACTCGTCGAAAATCTGATGTCATATTCCTCATAATAGTAAAGAAAATCGTAGAACATCTGTCTATCACCTTAATACCTTAGCGAATCCGGGGAAATCTCCAGTAAACGTTTAAAAATCACCAATATTCACCGTGAATTACGTTTAGCCCAAAACAAATCTTCATTGAATTCGATCTATGCCACATCAAGCAATACGAATAAGGTTTAGTCAGCTAAATTTGTATTAAGTCATTAACGTCTATACTGATCGAGCATATAGACTAAGCATATGTAATACTTACAATCATCGGATCTTTGATTGAGAGCACAGATCCATGGAAGTACGAATAACTTTAGTAATAATAGAATATATTCACTGGATAGGCGTCAATCTCAGCCACGCATGAAGCTCAGGATTAAATGGCGTCATTACTAGAGGGAAGTTCGCGTGTTCTGCGGCAGCGCTTCTTGTCACTCTCCCGTGCGCGTGACAAGGAAGTGTAAGCCCAGACTATGATAACGTGAAAGTAACATCATATTGCATTGCATGCAAGTTAGCTATTTCCTTTTTAATATTTTCATCTAAATGCACGCTTTTATATTGTACACAACACAGCATACATTTTAGTACAGTGAATCATTGCTTCATATACAAGTAATCTATTGCACATAATTACCGTATGCTGCACTGACTTGAAAATGCGCAGCTAAATAATATTACACTGCCTACAAACACATTAATACTTTATGCATGCAAAACCTACAATTACACTCGGGTCTTAAAGAGCATCGCCGACAAGTAAATTAGAACTTAAAATTGATCCTTCTAAAATTATTCCATAATTTTAGTTTGAAAATAATAATTTAGAAATAATTTCACAATTTTATCTAGCTCAACCTACGATTCCTTCCTATACATGTACACTCTGAACTTGTATTGTAATAACTACTTATAATACACTTCAACAATATTAGGCCCATATAGCCCAGCTGACGAGTACTCTGAAACCTTGTAAAGTTTTACAATGTTTGAACTCTAGTGCTCAATTTTCATCCTCAGCACAGTCTAAACGAAAAAAGCGAAGCATCGTATCATACTAACTAGGAGGTTATATATGTACTGCTGTCACCCTTCAGGCTCTCATACAAGTCGGTTTCCTTGAAACAATTTGAGGCTTTGTATTCATTTTTATATTGGAATAACTGTGACCCACCATTGCTCTTAAATATTAGCTTTAACAGTAAATAATCACAACAGTTGTAGACAATTCCTTTAATAATAAAGTACATAAAGTTTTAAGTAAGCTGAGCTAAAATGAATGCCACACTAACTGCGCAGGCTTTGTCGCACAAAGTCTTACTTGGAGGACATAGAAAATAAGGTCATAATAATTAATTTTCAATTTGAAGACTTTTTAATTTGAAGACTGGCACCAAGTGTCTTCCATTTACATTTTAATAGAAGATATCATTTTATTTTCCCCCCGAATTTTACACTACTGTAATAAATTCACCCAGCAGATCCATGGAACATTTGTGCTAGTTTATTTCATTGAACAAATAGTTTCCTAGTCACACAATCATCCAATAAGTAACTTTGTTTAGTACTTTGGAGAATATCACGTACGTGGCTATGGAAGCAGCAGACAATCTGTTCTTGAGCTTTAAAATCTTATTCAGGGCCAACAGCAGTTCTGCCAAGGCAAGGCAGTTGTGATAAAGCTTATTTGTAATGCCTATTATCCTCACGTCCACATTTTGTCCCTGAATTGCGCTCTTTTTATACCACTGAATCTCTTGGATCATGATAACCTCTGAGTAATTATTACGTCATAAGTCATATCTTGCAATGATTACGCGGTTCCGAACTGGAAATATAAATATAAGAAAATGAAAAGATTTCACTGTAATTAAAGTAACTCTATTCTTTTTCCGTTCTGCGAACTGAATTATTAAAAAAATTTAGTTTAACAATCAAATAAAGGCTGCTCAACTAATACTGCTGCATATATGTACTAACCGGAACATATTATATTGATTTTTAATTAAAATTTAATCAATTCAAGATCTTGCCTTTTATGTTCGTTTATTTATTCCACTAAAAGAACGAAAAAAAAATTAATGTAGAGACCTAAGTTTTCATTGCCAGCCTCAGAGGTTCATGCTCCCTCTGCGCCATCTTCAACCGCAAAGAAAATAACTTCTTTCTCCGCCAGGAAGCGATTACCGCTGCGAAACTTTCGCGTAGCCACGAGCCGCTTTCATGCCACATGGCATATGCGGTCTACGCCACATGCCATGTGTTGTACGTTAAATTACAGGGTCTAATGAACTTTAACTGACATGCGCTATACATCAAATGGCATGCAATGTTTGTCAGATGGCTTGTTATGCGTCACATCAAATGCGGGCGTATTATATAGAATATGGTTTACTATGCCTGTGATTCGTCACACTATGTAGGTTTCATGTCGCACAACTTACATCAAATGGCACACGATGTTCTCCTCATGCCTGATTGTGATCTTGGTATGTATGACCACCCCATGTCTCGCTGAAATATTTATTTTGGAACTCACATTTACGCTACACAAGGAGCATGCATGAATTCTTCCTACAAAAAGTACTATAATACTTCGCTTGACGCTTAATTTATTTAGGTTTCTTCGGACTGGCTTTCCTAAAATTCGTACGACCGTCTAACTCCGTCGTATAGCTGAAAATTCGGGATAAATTCTGTAAATTCTGAAGCATAAATGGTGATATGCAAATATGCACATTCTGAAGCATAAAGCGTGACCAGTTCTGGTGCCGGATTTTCCATGAATTTTTACGACTGAAGTAGTCGTATATAATTGTTTGGCGATAAAAACTTAAAAGTCCTTATTTCTCGAATAACAGAAAGAAATTATATGGTGTCAAGAACTTGGTTAGTCGAAATTGCTTAGAAGAATATTAGGACTCAAATGGTTCTATAAAGAATTGAACAATCGAAAAGCTTGATTCTTGTAAGGACTTGAATATGATCATAAATTTACGTTCCTCTCGGGAAACTAGTTAGCTAGGTCTTACTTTGTCGAGAATGAATTTACTATTCTGCCGAATATCACAGAATTTACTATTCTGTGATACATTATAATTTGTCACTCGCACTGTGCATTTTTCATGAAGATTTTGGAGAATGAAACTATATAACGGTCGTAAATTGTAATACAATCATTTTTGTTCCATGCACTCTATTTTCGTGGTTTGTCTAAATTAAAAACGTACGATATAACTTTAGACCTATGACAACGCTCGGATTTTACAGCATCCTGCCTCTTATCTGTCACCTTGCTCGGTGGCAGAGCCTGTATAACGGCAAAGGTCAGGAGGGGGCGCGCGTGTCGCACATGTATGCATAACTTGCAACATTAAAGACACGAGCGAATGTGTGCATGACAACTCAAATTTTCACACCAAGGCATCCGCTCAGGCTATTTTGAGTTCAAAAGCATCATTATTCAGGCGAAAACATGAATGTCAACATTGTTCTTGGCCCTGCCGTGGCGACGCAATTAATTAAGCGATCGAGTCCAGTTTTTGCAGTGAAAGTTTTTTTTGTATTTTGAATACACTGTTCGTGACATTTCTCCTTATCAAAATGTCTTCATTTCTCCTCTGAAGCTATTTACGGCAACATGCTGTTTATTTCATTAAAATACTCATGAATGCGCATATACTCGCTTGAGTTATCCGGTAATCGAAAGATCATTTACACCTTAAATTTATGACAGAACAAGCTATTAGAAACGTAAACCGCCATTGCGATACTCTACGCCATCAATGAAGCCAGTAAACCTCGTACATTTAATTACAGAACTATACAAATACATTTTATGTTGTTTCTACTGTAAAACAAAGCAATCTCAAACAATTGAAGCAGGAATTCAAAGCCCCCTACTTGACGGACTGCTTTTTACAAGCCTGATTGATGCGGACGTGTCGAAGAAACGCTCCGTGTAGCCATACATCTTGCTTACTCTTCAACGTTGCGCGTTTGCACATCAACGCTAGCTCAGCTGCTTGCATGCACCACTGCACGGATTGCACTACAGCACCAGCACTGCTGTTAGACTGCATCGTTAACACAGCAACACTGTAACTCTGCAGCTAGCATTCACCACTGCACCGTTAATACAGCAACACTGTAACCCTGCTGTTAGCATGCATCACTGCACCGTTACCACAATGTAACATCGTAGCCCTGCTGCTAGCATGCACCACTGCACCGTTAACACAGCAACACTGTAACTCTGCTGCTAGCATGCACCACTGCACCGTTAACACAGCAACACTGTATGCTAGCATGCACCACTGCACCGTTAATACAGCGACACTGTAACCCTGCCGCTAGCATGCACCACTGCACCGTTAATACAGCAACACTGCATGTAACCCTGCCGCTAGCATGCACCACTGCACCGTTAATACGGCAACACTGTAACCTTGCCGCTAGCATGCACCAGTGCACCGTTAACACAATGTAACACTGTAACTCTGCAGCTAGCATTCACCACTGCACCGTCACCACAATGTAACATCGTAGCCCTGCCGCTAGCATGCACCACTGCACCGTTAATACAGCAACACTGCATGTAACCCTGCCGCTAGCATGCACCACTGCACCGTTAATACAGCATCACTGTAACTCTGCCGCTAGCATGCATCACTGCGCCGTTAACAAAGTACAACATAAGGCATCCTGTTATTCGTTCCTCGTTCCTGCCAGGCAGCCTTGCTTCTAAAGAGCACTCAGTTGCACCCGTAAGCCGGAAACTTTTTTCATGTCAATGAGTTTTCTCCAGGCATTTCCCGACTAGCCTCAGCATAATTATTATTAAACCTTTCTTTACTTAACCTTATTATTATTAACCTTACCTTATGCATTTTATGAACGTTAATCTGTACAGTATCATATAGCTGACTGATGCAGAGTAATTATTGATAAACTTTGTGGGCTGATCTCCTTTTCCGGGCACCTTAAATTCTCTTCGTTAACTGGCTTATTTAAAAAATAAACTTTCACGTTTATAGTAAATTTTTTGTTTCAATTTGCTTTAACCAAAGTATCAATTGCCTTTTCATTCAGTTTTCATTAATCGTCGTATTAATGACATCCGAGGGCTGCTAAATCGACTATGCTGTAACCCCCATGTTCTAAAATGCCTGTTCTTTTTTATAAATTACATTTTCTTTTGTTCTAAAATAATCGTACTTTTCAGGAACGCGTGGTGGTGAAGTGTGACACTCAAGGACTACGTTATTTCTGAGGGTGCGGCCTCGCTTCTCTCTATGTAATTGTAGGTGGCACATATCGATGGCTAATCGTCAGTGGCACATCGATGGCTATGCTTCGGTGACACATCGATGGCTAGTCGTCGGCCGACCAGCCCATCATGTTCTTCTACATCCATTTGAGATGCCTCACCTCATCCGTGAGGCTCAAAACTTAACCAAAGTTCGAGTTCCACCTTTTGCGACTCGAGGAAAAGTCGCATTGATGCCCTCCCATAGGACGCTATGCCAAGTATCTGATGCATGATGAGCTATTAATTTCTGTCAAAAAAGAGACCTTTACATCTTTGAATAATTTTGATCTTTGGCGAAGGCGAAGATAGCAAGAAATGGATCTACTGTAAACCGTTGATGTGAAACCACAATTCGTAATATCAAAATATACTGAGTCGTGAGCTTTCAAATTTTCCTCAATTCAAGATACTTCAAAAAATTCAAACAAATTTCCAATTCTGAATGAATTTAATGTAAAATAATCGACTATTATAAAAAATATATAAAATAGCAATACGATGATTAATTATAATCAACGTATAGCTAGTTATATTAAAAAGGATAAACACTCACTCAAACCATCTAAGTACTTCTTTTTGACTTCTTATCACAAGTGTGATAATTGGCGTTAATTACGGCTATAATTATGATGGTAATTACGGCGATAATTACTCTCGATTGTGATCGTAATTTTCTTGTTATGATTACGGTATGTTATGTGATTTCCAGTTACGCTTGAAATTCTGAATCCTCGGCAATGACGTCCTACTGAGGTTGTCGCTCTCTGATGTGACGGTCATTTTGCAAAAGCTGGCGCTTTGAGCGGTTCTTGAATTTTTTTTATGGTATCAAGTGTAAAAACGCGACGTAAAACATCACTGTTTGTTGTGCGAATACTTTGCTGTAGTAAACGCATTTTTCTTGTCAAACAAACAAGAAAACAAAATAGTAATTTCAGAAAACTTTTGATTTTTCACATGAGAGTATTATTTTACAAAATAATCTCCGATCAGTCGAACCCAGCCAGAGAATCTTGACATTTTAGTACTTCCTTCACATTACAAACATTACGATTTTACGCTGTTACCAAGGATATTTTTATATATTAAGAGCAAAACCTCACAAAAAATAATTTGTCATAATAAAGAATTATTAATTTTTCTGTTGCATGACCTTCCTCATTACAATCTTATTGCACCTTGAGCAATAGCTCGCTCCGCTTACCCCAGTCCTACACACAATAACTTCTAAGTGTGATGGATAGATGACGTTATCATTAGTGCCTGCACTTATGCCTTAATACTTCATTTTATGCAACAAATCTCTCTCCATGCATTTCTCTGAGTGTCAATTCGTGTATATTAATCGTCAACAAATCTCACAATTATGAGCTCTTAGCACATGTTTCAGGAATGAATATATTTTCTATATATATTTGGTGAGTTTACTTGACCTGGTGACGTTCTGAGATATTGTACGACAGCAATGCAGTTTCATGCTATCCATTTCGGCACAATGAACATCATTCTGCGTTTCTCCAATTCTTGCATCCATGAAAATGCGAGATCCATGAAGACCCACTTGAAATAATCAATGATATGAACCTACAAGCACATAACTGCTACCCCTTACATCCTAAGGCCTTTTAATTAATTAAAAGCTATATATCTAGGCCTCAATTATATGCTCCGTTGTTGAAAAATGGAAAATTAACAAAGATTCTACACATTGTTTTTATTCTTAACAGGGAAAAATAACAGCAAATTATTCCTGCTAAAGCGATTTAGTAACTCATGGCCAAACGGACGCCTGCATGTCGGAGTCGGAGACAACTACGGCCGCGGTCCAAACGGACCAGCATGAGCACTTCTGCACTATCATATTGTCAACGTTCAAAATAAAGTTCTTAACGTCTTTCAATTTCAAATAAGATTTCACTAAATCCTTTGTACAGAAAAGTATCTATTGCTTGCCGTTTTGTATATATTTGAAAATTTCTTTTCTTCAATACCGATTGAGGTTTTAGATTTTATGTTCTTGTTATTATTGAAATAATTTTTAACCTACCAACGCATCAACTTATTCATGAAAATCTAGATGCACATCACAAAATGATTTTGATTTCTCACCACACATGATTTTGATGAAAATCATGATTTTTCACACATCACATGATTTTCATTTCACCCACCACATGATTTTTGATTTATATTCACACCATTACAGGAAGACACAGCGACATAAACACACGACCGATCCTGTTTTCCAGCAGTGGTCAGCAGTTCTTTTTGTCAAGGAGGAACATTGTTTCGAAATCGAACATTATCGTTCATTTACAGCACAACAAAAGAATCTTGTAAAGCTTTATAGAGCAAAAATATAAGTACAAAGTTTATTATAATCAACAGAAAATTATCGATTGCTCTAATAAAAAAGTAATTTAGCATAAATTGACAAGAGATCGATGTCACATAAAACACCACTGGCAACAGCACTTCATACCTGCGACCAACCAACAACGATTGGCAGCAATGAATACCTCCTTAAATACAAGTCTTTTTAGCGGTTGATTACAAATTATATCGATTCAATCATGACCGAACAATTTTTGTCGTTGAGTTTATCATATGAACCCTAAATTTATTTATTAATTGAGGCTTACGGTTTTAGATAAACTTGATGCTAGGTTATCATTTGTTGCCGTTCCGTTCGGTCCTCTAGGCACAACGCACTAGCTCTTTGCGTTGTATTATTTACCCAACAATACTCCTTTACCATATTCTATAGATTTTCATCAAACTATATTGGTATTATTGCAGATTAACTACATCCAAAAAAAAGGGTGTTTTTTTTTTAATTATATGTTTTTTGAGGTGTAGATTACGAATCTGATATCCATTTTTGGCGGACGGCATCGGAAAACCGATTTTTTGCAATAATACCGATCACACGTAGCGCACGACATCTTGAATGAAACTTACCCGTTGCACTGCAACGGGTAACATTTTCGTCTTCTTTGTCCATAAATCTGGAGATACATTGCCACATCGAGAGATCACAACCTAACGCCAACTCGCAGGTTGGGTTGGTTCGCCCAGGTTCCTTTTAGATCAAAATGCTATCTAAAAAAAGGAACTTGGCTGACTTAACCCAACCTAAGAGCTTTTTGTAAAATTTCGATGAACAATCCGACCCTTTATATAAAGGTGAGTGGGTAACGTAAGTTACGTAACCCCCATGTTAGTAAATAAAGGTGAGTGGGTAACGTAAGTTACGTAACCCCCATGTTAGTAAGTCGCGAAAAAAATCGGTTTTCCGATGCCGACCGCCAAAAATGGATTTCAGATTCGTAATCTACACCCCAAAAAACATATAATTAAAAAAAAAACACCCTTTTTTTTTGGATGTAGTTAATCTGCAATAATACCACTATATTGCTTAATTATCAATATATCATATATTTCAAATTTTATTCAAGATCTGTGTTCTAAATTGATCTAACATTCGGTACTTGGAAAGTTGATGCTTCTATGATTTTATCAAACACCAATCACTCGTATAGCTGAGCTTTCCCTGGAATAGTTTTTTGTGTTGAATGGAAGAAATATAAATGGGATAACTACTGTATTTTCTAATGATGAGTGCTTGCAATAACGGCTGGTTTTTCACCTCATGGCATGAATACATAGTTATTTTATTGTATAAAAAACCCATTTTTCTGAAAAATTAGATACGTACACGACTTTGCACTAATTTTATTTCTGTCATGATGCAACACAACACAAAAAAATTGTTGGCTTGAAACTCTGAATGGTTTCTAATTTCCACTTAATTAGAGTTAAATTAACAAAACAAATTAAATTAATTGCTCGAAAGTAGCAGCAGATTGTGATGAATTGTCATTATACCATTGGAGTTTGAATATTTATCTTAGAGAACCAATGAAATGAATTTTAAAGAATCATCCATCGTCTGAGACTGGAAAGTCGGTCTTGCGCTATCGGTGGACCGAAGTTATGAGGCGCTGTTGACACTGCGAGCTCTGTTCTGACTGATGCTTTCCTCTCAAGCTTCCAAAATATTTTTTTTACTCCTCCGAACGACGACGACGACGACGTTTCGACGAATTCATCAACAATATTCCTTTTTCAAGTCTAACAAACAACTATTTAATGATGAAATTTTATCTTTTTCAGTATTTTCGTTTTAATTCACGACACATTATATTATACGAAGATTATAAATAGTTTCTATATCCTCCGTTTTTGCAGGATCAGCTGTTAACAGAGAAAGATTATATTAATATTGTTGTCAATCATTATTATTAAAATAGAAACATTATATATTTTGTTGACAATTAAATTTTATAATGTGAAATTTTTTTAAATAGACATTATTAAAAATGTAAAAGTTTTTTTGCCATAAAATCGATCCCTTGAAGCCATTTCTGTGTCATAATAACGGGAGGTTTGTTTACTTTAGGTGTTCCAGCCACACGCTGCCTGCTCTGCAAACTCATATGTTCTGATTCTACTAATTAATGTATTCCCTTCTTCATGCATCGATGTTGTCTTTTTTGTGTGTAATGTATAGATCCCTTCTTTATGTATCGATCCCTTCTTTATGCGTCCATCTTGTCTTTGTGTAATGTATTGATCCCTTCTTTATGCAACGATCCTGTATTTGTGCAATGTGTATCGCGCGATCCCTTCTTACTTGACTCAATAACAACGAAGCTTTTCGTTGTATCACCAACAGCAACGATTATAGTGAGGTAAGTGAGGTACCCATTTATAATGGGTATAGTCTGTAAGGCTGTTTCTATTGACTAAATATTTATTAACTATGCGAAATATTATTATTAACCAGATGCGTTTTGTTGATATCTGAGAATGTATGGATGTGTTCCTGAGCTCAGTGTTCTACTCATCTCAATCAGGTCTGACACCGCTAATCTATTCAATTGTATGATCAGAATTTATACAAATAATAAGGTGTTCCTTAGTTGGCAATGCTTTCCTTAATTGGCAATGTGTTCCTTAATTGGCAATGCGTTCCTTAATTGGCAATGTGTTCCTTAATTGGCAATGTGTTCCTTAATTGGCAATGCGTTCCTTAATTGACCATATGTTCCTTAATTACTCCGATGCGTTGCTGTATGTATGTATATACGTGAGCTTGACGCCGAAGTTTCAGGACTAAAAGTTAAATTGTTCGCCTCGGTCAGCTCTTGAATTTCGTCAACCGATTTAGCGTTGTTGATAAATACGAAAATGTTTTTTACAATATTCAACTAATTTTGTACATTGGTTGCACGTTTATGGCAAAAACTTTATACCAGAGATAGAATAGAATTGAACTGAATAGAAGTGTTGGCACTGAAGAAATAGACCCATTGCCTGATTTTTTTTATTTTTCGTGACTTGATTCCACAAGTGATCCGGCCTTCTGAACCCGATCTTTCCATGTACCTCAATGAAGTATACAAGTATACTCATGGTTTATAAAAGGTCCCCGAAGGATTACTAGAATTTGAAACAAGAACCAGCACCAGGGGCCACGGCTATAAGCTAAAAAACGGCGCCGCTACTTCTCCATGCGACATTTCTTCTCGCTTCGAATCACCGACATGTGGAACAGCCTTCCCGATTACATCGTTGGCTCTCCGAGTATGAACGCCTTCAAGAGCGGACTAGATACATCTATGGAAAAATATATGTTCAGACTTAAAATGCCTAGCACCATATCGAACCCGGTTGAAGTCTAGTAGCTATTTCAAACTATCGCCAGTCCTGAAAAGATCCGGTCAAATGACACGATTTTAGATCTTCTATGAACAAGTCACGAAAAGGAAAAGAATTGGCGACAGGCCACATCAGGCCTACACTTCAGCGCCGACATCACTATGTTATGTTTTAACTGACGATTGATTGAGATAACTGCTGGACTTATTGCCCTGCGTAAGGTGCTAGGCATTTCAAGACTAAACATTTGCTCCTTGCATGGCTTCGTCTAGTGACTCTAGTCTGTTTTTGAAGGCGTTCATACGCGGAGCGTCAACGATTCGTGGTATACACGTCAACGATAGAGATACAATTGATTAAACATACATATTATTAACGTAGACTGTTCATAGCAACTCATTAAACCAAGAAAATATATTAATTTAAATCAATATTTCTGAGAAATTACAAAATATTAGGGCAAGATGTACGGTCATGGCTCATGTCAGGGGAAGTTATGTGGCGCTGTTGTCAAGTGAACGTGAACGTTCTGAACGGCCGACTAAACCTGGTACCAGGGAAGTTATGTAGCGCTGTTGCTAAATGAACGTGAACTTTCTGAACGGCCGACTCCAGGTACCAGGGAAGTTATGTGGCGCTGTTGTCAAGTGAACGTGAACTTTCTGAACGGCCGACTAAACCTGGTCCCAGGGAAGTTATGTAGCGCTGTTGTCAAGTGAACGTGAACTTTCTGAACGGCCGACTAAACCTGGTACCAGGAAAGTTATGTAGCGCTGTTGCTAAATGAACGTGAACGGGCAGAACGGCGGACTAAACCTGGCACCCACCAGCCACCCACACATTTATTTGCACGTCGTTGCCGGGCTTTTCCCATGATCCGCCATATATTTCTTCTTCGTAATTAGTAAACGGGATATTATCGTAGTAATTATAGTTCGTGGTAATAAATGAGTATGAGGCAAGAATTTATGTGTAAATATTAACAATTAATTATTTTGGGAACGATTGCAAGTATTATAAAGAACGTGGTTTTGATAGACTCGTTCATAAGCTGAAAGTTACATAAAAGTAATTTAATGCAAAATGCTGTACCTGGTACTGACGTTCAATGTTACTGGAAGAAAAATATTTTAACATCAATGATTTCGAATATCATGAGGAACGATTTCATTAGTAAATCATCGGATAAATTCGCTAGCAAAAATCTCTTCCGGCGACTTCATTAACAAGAAAAAAATACGTCACACAGCCTGTGTATACAAATAAACGTCGCACAGCCTGTGTATACAAGCAAACTTCCTGTTTTCTTCACAAAATTATCACCGATCCCAACATCGTCCGATCCCAGGTGCAATGGTGGTTTGTACGGTAGGTCATTAGCTCTTTAGCATTTTTAATTATTCAATGAACAGTTTTTAGCGCATTTTCTCATTCATAAAAAATTCACGATTGTGCTCGCCATGTCCGTCTGTCCGTCCGTCTGTCCGTTTGTCTGTCCGTCCGCGACTTCATGTTTTCGTCGACGAGAAAATGCGCTCTCTGTCACTCACTGCAGTGAGTACTGAGTTACATTTTTTCGGTATTTCGTACATTTCATTCAGTCACCATTATAATTTTATTTTCTCCTGTCTCATTTAAATTTAATCTATTGTTAATCACCATACAACAACACATTCACTATTTTACATGCAATCTTCCCAAAATAATTAATTGTTAATATCTACACATATACATTTCTGCCTCACACTCATTCATTATCGCGAACTATGATTATTTTGATATTATTCCGTTCACTATTTACGGAGAAGTGGTTCAGAAAATATATATGAGGTTTGCGGTGCCACATTGTGAGTGTTATGGGGAGTTTGAGCCGGGTTTAGTCGGCCGTTCACGTTCATTTGGCAACAGCGCCACATAACTTCTCATGACATGAGCCACGGCTGTACGTCTTGCCAGAATATTTTGTAATAATATATCAGAAGTGATTGAAACCAATATAATTTTTTGGTTTAACAAGTTGCTACAAACGCTCGTCGTTAATAATATGTATGTTTAATAAATTGTATGCCTGATATAAAATTTTTGTCATAAAATTGCATCCAATGTACAAAGTTAATTGAATTTATTGTAAAAACATAATCGTATTCATCAACGGCATCGTTAAATCGGTTCCTGAAGAAATTCAAGCGCTGACCGAGGTGAACAGTTTAATTTTTAGTTCTGAGACTTCGGCGTCAATCGCACGCATACAGCAACACATCGGAGTTTGGAACACACAATGGGAGTATGTGTTAGTGTAACGTGCATACATTTAAATATCAAGTAATTTAAAGAACACATGGTCAATTGAGGAAGGAACACATTACCAATTAAGGAACACATTGCCAATTAAGGAACACATTTTCAATTAAGGAACACATTATTATTTGTATAAATCCTAATCATGCAATTGAAGTGATTAGCGGTGTCAGACCTGATTGAGATGAGTAGAACACTGAGCTCAGGAACACATCCATACATTCTCATATATCAACAAACGCATCTGGTTAATAATAATACTTAGCACAGAAAAATAAATATTTAGTCAACAGAAACAGCCTCACAGACTATTACCATTATAAATCAAAATTTACCTCACAATAATCGTTTCTGTTGTTTATACAACGAAAAGTTGAGTTGTTGAGTCAAGTAAGAAGAGAATAACTTCAACCTAAAGAGAGTTTTCTTGTTGTTAGATTTTCGACTTGATTAAATAAAATCCAAATATCCTGAATAAAAAAACGGCTTTGGGCATGCATATCGAGACCTTGATATAAAATATGTGACGTTGATTGTTTTTGTTATTAATTAACTAATTAATGTTATTTATAGTGGACGACAACATTTATAAGGAAACCGGCTTTTCTGTTGAAGCGGCCCAACAGCGCGCATAACCCAACTTGTGTGTCCAATGCTAGCTAACTCTGAAAGACAGGAAAAGCTCATTTCTAAATGAACTTTGGCCATTTAATTCAAACGTTATTGTCGTATTATTTCAAATTTATTTATTAGAACTTGTTGAATTCAAGAAAAATGTCTCCGAGGTTTACGGAAAATAACGAAAAATACACAAACATTTCATAGAAAGAAAGGATGATTTGTTTTTCAACGTCTGTCGGTCTGCCGGTCCGTCTGTCAGTGCACAGAACACAACTGACAACAGCGCTGCATAGCTGAGGCCAACAAACACTGCCTAATAGAAATAGATTTAATAGTTAGATAAATAGTTAGATAGTTAGATAATAGATAGTTAGATAATAGTTAGAAAAAATAGTTTTCTGTGCCCCGACTCGAAGGAGGAAGAGAACCAATCTGCAGACCTCATCTTCTTGCGCCAAGTCTAAACATGAAAGAGTGTAAAGAAAAGAAGGGGACTAACTATGCAGGACAAGGGTAGTCTGATGGGTCGGAGCTGCAGGGTACAGTGCAGCAGGTTGGAATTAATGCTGCCTCCCCGTCACGTCGTACGGCAGCCGCCGACCTCTCGCCTTTCGTTCTCGGTGGTTGTACATGCGCAGATTTCTCATGGTTAATACATATTCAGATTTATTTATTTGCCCCCACAGGTATAGGACTCGAATTCTTGCAGCGAGATTATGGGAAATTTATATTAAAGAATAAATGAGACTTAGGGTCCCGTACGGGGTCACGCTGTCTGACCTAATATTTGTTTTAGACGGAATTTCCCGTTGAGAATGTATGAAAATGAGTCCCATCCTGGGCCATGGCAGAAATATATGTTGAAAACTTACAAACGAATTATCAAAAAACACAAGTTTTTGACAAAAAATCTTATCCCTAGCTCATAAACATTTACATTTCTTGGAAACGTTGAAACAACCCACCAGGTAACTGGCCATCGGTCGTACAAAAAGAAATGTCTAAATAAAAATTAAAGGTCAGCTTTGATTTCGTTACAAACATTAACTTAAAAAATATATATATGGTCATTCACAATCTTATATCATCTTACCATGACCCAGTGGTTAATTTTTTCGACCACGTGACTCCGCACTTACATGGCTTTAGTTCAATAAATAGGGACCCGTCCTCTCTTCACACGTCAACCCCCGTTTGGTCTGACATTTGTATCTCTCGGTGGGTGGAATTTTCTGTAATACATTTCTCGGTGAGACACTGTACATTTTTATCAACGTCGTAACCTTCAAATTAGCACCTTAATGTTTAGTTAAATTAACTAACACCATTTCCATCACACATCCTCCTATCCTAGTTAAGACAGAACTTCAGACTTTTTCAAACGTACATACAGTAAATCCGAGGGTTTACCGTCCTCCTTTACTGGTCTCGATTGATTTTGAATCAGTCTCCCCCTTAGGTTCTTTTCTCCCCGTTTTCTCTCGCACTACAGGCCTCCGTTTTATACTTTGAGCGCCTCGTACCGTTTTCAATGGAATTTTTCTATTCTGCTACAGCTGCCATGTAGGCCGTAAACCTACATCGCTGCACATGCCGCTAGTTACTCTGCCCCATCGCTGCCCTACTGCTCCGCCTATAGCTGTTATTAGCTACTTAGAACTCTAGCAGCTGCCGTCAACCGCGCGTTGTTGTCGTGCTTCGCTTTCCTACCTTGCGGTCGCGTGCGCGCCACTAATTTGCAAACTGCTCATAATTTTACAATTCCCTTCAATAATTGAACCGTTTATAAAACTAAAATCCCTATAAAAACTAAATCTATATACTCTAGTCTAATTATACTATTATATAGGTAGTCATACTATAATCCCTATATGCAAAGTAAATGCGCTTGCCTGTCTGTAGCCTGTCCCATTTTTACTTCCGCAGCTCGCAAAATATTAGTTTCCTAGCATTGAAGCTTCGATACGCGGTCTTAGTTCGTCGTTTACGTAACTTTTAATTGCTGCTCGCATAATAACAAACCTTTACAAAACTTCTAACACCCCTGCTCCGCTATCTAATATTAATTTATCCTTATTCTTAAATTCAGCATAAAAATTTTATCCGTGTCTATCGCCCTTACATCAATTTAACTCGGTATTTTTTGTCGTGCTCGAGCTATTCGCATGTGCATAATGCATGACTCCGAGTTTTCAGTACGCTCCCAATATTCGGTTACTAACTTCCTCTCACTATTTGCTCTGTCTTCCTTTTGCGACTCCGTCCCTCCTAACCCAGTCTTCTTTTACAGTTGACTTCCGTCTCGCTTCCAGACAAGCATTCCCATAACAATTACTCTTCTGTTGTATCCTGTGCCCAGTGCCCCCGTTATAAACCGTCCAAAACTGTTACTAAAGGAAATCTATTTCGAAATAGCAAACTACTTCATTAGCTATACGAAAAACGGACAATTCTTAATCTAAGCCCTTCTTATACTACTTTGAACCAAACTTTTATCCTATTTCTATCAAAGTTATTCCCGTAAAACATTTCTAATCTTGTCTCGAAACCTGAATGAACTCAAGTATAATTTCCTACTACTAAAGCTGGTTGCATAACCTATTGTAGAACCGTACTTTTACTTCTATGAACGTATTTACAGTTTCTAGAGCCAAGCACTTGAATTTTTTTCTAACTAGCGACTATTTGTTTAAAAAAAAAATTGTAGCTTGAGTAACACTTCGTTTGAGTAACACTTCATCTCAACTCGTGCTACTTTCCTCAATAAGGTATCTTTCATGACTCTAGCAAAATACAGTAAAAATTCTTTCATGCCTCAAGGCTTAAAAGAATCTTGGGCCATCTGCTATCGGTCGGAAACAACCGCCTCTCAAGTGCTCGCGGTTTGACAAGCGCGCTCTTAGTGCCAGAGTTTCAGATTTCCTATAAAACTTGTTCCACTATTTTTCTTCAGCATTGCTTGCTAGTCGGACTCAAGAGGAATAGTCATTAAGTTTAACGACTGCGGTAGACCCCTTTCTGACCCTTCTGCTAGAAACCGCCATTTGATAATTTAAACCCAACTTTATTTTTCAAACAAAGAACAAGTGTTCTTCCACGTCGACAGAAACGTTACCCGTAAACTCCAACCGTCACGATCGAAATTCCTTCATAAAATTCTACGCTCTAACTCTCTGAACACTGTCTATTTTTGTAGCCCCAGATATTTGTCGTTATTTCCCAGGCGTCAATTCGTTGGTTTACTAATTAAATTTTTTTTCGAGAATGATATCTATTCTTCTATTCGCTGTACAAGCTTAATCTCCCTTCTAAATTTTACCTTGAAGAGAAAAAATTCCGGAATACATTATGGCCGCGCGCGATATGGAAATTTCTGCACCCTATCGATGTAAAGGTTTTCTCGCATAACTTCTCTCGACCTCGCATAGATAATTCAATTTTATATTAATTTCGACACATGCTTATCCTAGAATAAAAATTTCATATCTTCCCAGCGAAGATAGGAAAATAGGAAAAATTACCTATCTTCTCAATTTATAGGCGAAATTAATTAATTAATTTATGTCCCCGTTTAAAGTCCTAATAGCGCACATTTTTGGCGCTCAAATTTATAACCACATACATGGTGCTCGAATAACATGGTGCCATGACCCAGTTATATTCGAGCTCCGTACATATATATGTGCCCCGTACATGGTGACATAACCCAGTTGTACATGGTGCTGGAATTTATGGCCACATATGGCTGAGCTACGCCGATCGACTCGGTCCCCAAAGTAATCTTATGGCTGTCCCCTGGTTTCCGGAGTCTTACTGCCCTGCTTATTATTCTTCCCTAGAACACCCCATCTTCACAAAACAAAGAGATTGACTAAAATAGAGGTTTAGTAATAGCTTCATTAATCCCTTGCCTGTGACTATGTTCAATGCTCGACATGATCAATGCAATTCTTTACTCGATAACGCCCTGTTGTTGCTAACTCTTACGGTGCGGTCTCCTTAATTGACTCCTTGTCTAGGAAAGCAAGTCTGGTCTCCTCAAAAATTTCCATCCTAACTAATGGTATCGCGTTAGCGATGCTTCAACAGGGCTCGCTTCTACCTTTTTGAGAAGCTTCTGCCTCTTGACTGGTGATGGCCCCCACGCGAATCTGATGTGCGCCATCCGCCTTTTTGTTGACTTGGCTGCCCGTAGCCGCGCCCGCGATTGCCAGTATTATCTGCGCGCCAATTTTCGTTCTGGTAACTATAACCGGAGCAGCTGCTGTAACCTCCCCGATTTGTTTGATTTCTCTCCCGACAATAACGTCGCACATGTCCAGTCTTGCCGCACCTAAAACAAGTGGGAGGGTCACGAAGCCGTCCTTGGTTGGAGGCATGGTGCGTTTCGTTCCTCATTTGCCTAGCCGCTGGTGCGATTCTTCTCTCTTGTGCCCTAAACGCATCTCCCACTCTATCGTAATGATATAGACGTTCATCATGGAAAGAATGATCGTGATCGGCAGCTAGCGCTCCCTCAGTCTTACGTGATCTTTCTAATGATGCTTCGCAATCGCACACCATATGCAACAACTCTGTGTACTTACTTGCAACTTTCGATATCACTATGGGTTGGTATATCCTAGGCAGCCCATTCCCAAATACTTCGATCATCCGAGCATCATGTGTTTCTGGTTGCACGAACTCCGGTACCACGTCCCGGTACTCAGCGACTAAAGCTTCCAATCTGCTTGCGTATTGGCTAACTGTGTCATTTCCTAGTCGCAAATTCATCAATTTCATATAGACGTCAGGCCGGGTTACTTCTTTTTTTAATCTTTCCTCTAGTTTGAGCGCGTCCCTAGCCTCCAACTCTGGGAGTTGTTCCAACCACCACAGAAACTCTCCCAAATCGTCCCTGTCATCATACACTTCGTGCCCACCTATCATCGAAATTTGCAAGTAATTTCTGTTGGCCTCCATTTTTTTTCTTGAAGTAGCTTAATCCATCACTTTCCGCGTTAATTCTAATTTGGCTATTTGCTCGCAGTGTCTCAAGACAATCAAATATGCACCAAAAAATTCAGCAATGCATGCGCGACAAGAGAAGCACTATTAAAACTATAAGAAGTAAAATATTCGCAACTTTCGCAACTTTCGAGGATAAAGGTTTTGTGCGCCCGACTATTTGCAAAAAACAAACACTGGTAAAACTACGAATACGACAATATGCGCACCGAAAATTTACTGAAACGGTAATGCGCGCTTTCGTGAATTTTTTTTCCAAAGTAAAATGAATAAAAAAGATATCTGTGCGCCAAACAAACAAAATCGGGCAAAAAAAATCACTGTATAAAATCAAACTCCTGCACAGAGAAAATGTTAGATGCGCGTCGGAACTGAATAACTGTTCTATAACTGCAGGCCTATACCCAACTACAGACAATATGCGTTCCCTATGCAAGATTTACTGCTCGCCAGTCCTCAGGATTAATTTGAGCGCGCCAATTCAACTATAAGCAGCATGAGAAACGGAGAGAAAATGCATCTATTTGGGAGGATCAAAATCTAGCATTTCTTCAGACCCACGAAAATATATAGTGATAAATCGCCTCAAAAAATTGTCATTTCATTCAACAATACACACCCTTGCAAGAAAAATTAAATTTCAAGATTTTAATCCACTCCTTTTCTCAATTCATTGCAGCCAGTGCCAGATATGTCCCAACAGTGACTGCACCACTTGATTATACGCTTAAACGCACAATAATGTTGCTTTATAACTCTTCCTCTGTTTGAGGAAATTTGATTTACTTATTTTTCAGGTTTCGGCTGCAGTGGTTTCAATGGCACGTGATTTTATCGATCCGGCAATAATAAATCAAATTAGGAGGGAAATGACGACGCATGGAAATATTCAACACTACCCATATTACAAAAATAGGACAGAGTAATTGTCAATGATTATAACACTGAAATAATTAATCAGACACAGCCCTATGTACAGAACATGGACAACATCAAATAAAATAACTGCCTTAAAAAAGACAGAGTAATTGTCAATGATTATAACACTGAAATAATTAATCAGACACAGCCCTATGTACAGAACATGACAACATCAAATAAAATAACTGCCTTAAGTTTCCCAACTGGTACATCACCGGGTTTTGGACAGAGACACCCGGACACTGAGGGCTCGTTGACTCCGCCGTAGTTATTAGTGAACCATTGTGTGAATCTTCGTGTTAGCTTAGTAAATCCTTTGTTGGCGTCTCCTCGATGGTGTTCTTGATGCGGCTACGCTGGTGCAGAATCCTGACCTTCGGTGGAGTCAAATCCCGGGACTGGTGGAGTCAAATCCCGGGAGTCCGAACGATGCTGGAACGTGGACTGTCGAGTAGTTTCCTTACCATTTGCTGATCAACTTGAGTCGTCTATCGTCTAGAAGATCGTCGTTTAATTCAATTCGGTCACTGTTGTAGCTTCCGTAATATTCGCTCAAGCGCATCTATTTTTGGGTGGCGGGTCTTTGGAATCCTGTGGATATCCGTTGGGTAGTACAACTGTCGTAAACGACCAAAATTCACGCACACGTCTGTGGCCGTACTAGCATCAAGACCACTGTCGTTTCACATTAACACTTCTCCGACCACGACTTGTGACTGCACGACCACTCAATTGTCCCTCTGGCTCGAGACTGCTGCCTGACGCAGTGACGCACCGCGCACGACCAGCGTGCTATATACCCCGCATCCCTCAACGGGGCGTCACTTTGATTCTACCCTAAACAGCTAAGAGTTTCACCCCATGAATGTAATTCCTACTATAATCAGGCTGCCACTGCTGTTCCAGTGTGTACAAGTAACCGCCTTACATCGAGAGACGTAATTTGTTTGCATGCAAATGGGAGGCCTAGTAGGAAATATATGCATTTATGAGTCTTGTTACTGAATCTTATGGTCGGTCACTGGGGAGGCCCAGGTTCGATTCCCAAAATGTTCTTTTGAAAGCGGCAACATCGTGGCCGTCCGTGGTGGACTGAGTCTGTGGTCTGATAGAACCGTAGTGGACTCTGTCTGTGGTCTGACACAACCGTGGTGGACTGTGCCTGTCGTCTGACACAACCGTGGTGGACTGTGTCTGTGGTCTGACATAACCGTGGTAGACTGTGCCTGTCGTCTGACACAACCGTGGTGGACTGTGTCTGTGGTCTGACACAACCGTGGTGGACTGTGTCTGTGGTCTGACACAACCGTGGTGGACTGTGTCTGTGGTCTGACACAAAGCAAACCAAAATTATATACTATATTACAAACAAACACAACCAAAAAAAGAAGGCCTCTCGAGTCAACCTCGCAATCAGGCCGCAAAGAGCTACAGGTCAAAATGGCGCTTCATAACCGTTAGCGACCTGCACCCACTGCCGGTCATTTTATGCATTACTTCGTATATGCTGAAGACAACAAGTTTTTGCGCCCACGCCCCGTCATATATATTTATTACTTAGAATACTAAGAAAAGTTTGACAATGACGTAAGTAATTTTTTACTAAAATATTTCGTCCAATAACGTTTCTTCGAACAATATTTAGAGAAATCTGCTGTGAAATTGTATTTTTCGAGCTTACAAGTCCATGACAGGGTTTAGAGAAAGCGAAGAACCTGCGAAGAAGCGTGTAGCGAAGAACCTGCGAATAATGAACATAATAACTCATTATCCAAATGAGGAATGTTTATATTATGATGAAGAACTAATGAATTTTAGGTGAACCTGTTGAATATTACGGGAGAGGGATTCACACACGCTTTGGCTAGCGTTCACTGCAATATCGTGTAACCAATGTCGTTCACCCAGGAAACATATAGAATAAAAATACATACTTTTTACAATTAAACGCATGAAAAATGTTAAAATATTACAGAAATTAGCCATTGCAGCTTCTAATTACGGAAAATGGTTAGAAAAGGCAAATAACGTAGTATAATTAATGAAATGAAATTGATGTTTTCATAACGAATTCAATTTAGCAAATCATTATAACTTTAATAATGAGAGCTCAATATATTATACACTAGACTAATCTATAAAATTACCATTAATTCACGTTTCAGAACAGACCAAAAGTTCGAATGACTAGACTACCTGCCTAACTAACCAGTTTATTGTGAATTGAAGAGGTTAGAGGGTACGGAAGGGGAGGGGTAAGAAAAAATAACTGCCAGTGCCAGGCATTCAGGCCACGGGGAGAATAGGCCACAACAGCGCTTCATAGCTGCCACGGACCTAAAGCGAGTATCTCGAATGAGAGAACGGATTAGTTTCCTGTACGTAACATATAGATATAATATAATGTATTTGTTCATAGAATATAATCGTTAATAGTGAATAAATATTATCTTAGCACCCCACATCCACGAATAAACATGATAGTTATCCCTCTTGTATATAAAATTTATTAGAAAAAGTATTTATTAGGATGGACTGACGTATAATTTAGGAATGATCCATGCTAACTAAAGGCTAAAATATGTAGATATCACTATGATAACCAAGTGATGACATCATGCGTACGGTTATAACAGTAGGTTATAAAATAGGATTATATTGCTTTTTCTTGATTAAAATCTGGATATTTAATATTGATAAAAAGTTATCGGTAAATACGAGAACACACACCCTCTAGTCCTCAATGGGAGTTTGGAACGGCACCAAGTGCATCAGAAATCGTCGGCCTCAACGAATAATAAAGTCATGGGTAAAGAATACAGCAAAGAAATCGCTCCAATAAATTATATGTTTAGGTATTATTGTAAATAAATCGCTGTCCAAGCCGGGAATCTAATTCTACATTCATTTCTGTCAGTCGATGTTTGCTGGTCCTAGCTATGCAGCGCTGTTCCCACTCGTGTTCTATGTGACCGACTGACGGATCGGCGCGCTCAAATTCCCTGCCAGGCTGCCACCTCTTACTTTCCATAACGTTAGGGATAAAATAACAACGTTTTTGGATCATTCGACATTTGTCGTAAATCCGGAGTGATGTTTATGAAATTAAATTCAACAAGAAGTATTATAAAACAATTAAAAACAATGTAGAAATTCAGTTTAAACGTACGTTCTAAAATGAAGTTTTCCTGAATTTCAGGAGCGGCTGCCACATGAGTGGGCATGCCGCAGATTATGAGACGCTGTTGCTCCGCTCCGACAACAAAGCCTGTCTTGGTTTGGGACCATCAATGTTTTTTTTCTGCTTGTCGTCGTCATGGAATTAATTGTTTAAAAACCACAATGAAAGTAGGTAGCATGGTTGATGATGATGGTGGGGCATGGTGGATGATGGTGGTGGGGCATGGTGGATGATGATGGTAGGGCTTGGTGGATGATGGTGGGGCATGGTGGATGATGGTGGTAGGGCATGGTGGATGATGGTGGTAGGGCATGGTGGATGATGGTGGGGCATGGTGGATGATGGTGGTAGGGCATGGTGGATGATGGTGGTAGGCCATGGTGGATGATGGTGGTAGGGCATGGTGGATGATGGTGGTGGGGCATGGTGGATGATGGTGATAGGGCATGGTGGATGATGGTGGGGCATGGTGGATGATGGTGGGGATGATAAAGTAATTATTTATTTGGATGTATGCGTATATTTTGATCGCTTTATGTTTTTCAATCGTTTTTAAATATGTTACAGGAATTTGTGATGAAAACTATCTATATCTTCGAAGGATAGCGCGCCCATTTATAGGCAAATAAAGTTTTCGATGTTGATGCAATTAAATTTGATCCAAAATTAAAAAAAACATGGTTCAGAACGATAGCTGTATTTGATTGCACCGTTTTAACTAGGATGATTGGACGTTATCTACTCAAGTTAAGAATGGAAGTAAGTGAAGAAGCTGTAGGAGAAAACTTCAACTTTTCATACCCATAAACTTCTTTTTCAACAACAGGAACCATCGTTGTGGCATTGATATGTTTGATTGCATGTCTTTAGGCTGCACTAAATTTCTGTTTTGTACTTGAATATTCATATTCCTTTACATTGAAATGCCTTTATTCCTGGGTCTCAGTTCCTCACTGATCTCCAGTGAAATCTCATGCACTAATAGTCAGAATTGTTGCAATTAAACGTTATAAGACTGAGTTACACACACGAGACTAAATTACAGATGTTGTGTGCTCCACACACCACCAGCAAACTTAATTTAAAGTTGAAGATGCCAAAGTATTGACAGTGCGTTCTTACTTTTACGTTGATTGTGTTAAGAAGTCAAACACAAAGAAGTATGCGCAGATTTAGCGCCTAAATTTAAGTATTTTGTCTCGAAATTGGTCGCTTCATCCATCGCACAATTATTTTTGCTGGTCGGTCAGCTCGTAAACTATAGGATTTTTTATTTCTTCAGCGCTGCTAAATCGTCTCTGTGAGTCAATCGAAACATGTTCCGAGAGGGAGGTGAGTTTTTACATTGGTTTCTAAGTCGGGAAAACTTCATAGCAACGAGTTAATTACTTATCATTCATGTAATTAACACAGAGTGTCGATTGTACTTTGTTGAACCAAGAAAATTTTGTTAGTGTGAATCAATCCTTGTCAGAAATAAAGCACGACTTTGGCAGGATGTGCAACCTAACGCGCCGCATGCCTGGTGCCGGCTGTTATGTGGCGCTGTTGTCACTGTAGCACAAGCGGCAGACTAGATCCGTCACCTGGTCGCGTCGTCGTTCTACCAACAAACTCAGAGCTACTCGTGCCCCCCCCCCTCTGATCAGGATGCGGCAGCACAATTAGCCCCCCCCCCATCTAATTATTAACATTAACGCTAAACAATTGTGAGTAGCGTCTATAAACCTACCTGCATGAAAAGCGATCGTGTGTCGATATCGACCGGTTACCGGGAGTTGCGTCAATAAACCTGCATGAACAGCGATCGATCGTGTGGCGATATCGACCAGTTATCGTGAGTTGCTTCAATAAACCTGCATGAACAGTGATCGTGTGCCGATATGAACCAGCAGTTTTGAACCAGAGATCTTGAACAGAGTATGTATGGTTCAAGGCATGGTTGAACACGTGCATAAGCATAGTATTTCTCTCACCTGAAATGCGCGATAAAACGGAACACCGCAGTCGGTATCATTATGCTTGTGCAGTAAACGGATCACCGGATAGGAGAGCAGTGGCAGTAGTATCATGGTTGCTACTGCCACATCGTTACTGTGACAGACATCATTACGAAAGAACAAGGCTTTGCTGCCGCACTGAGCAACAGCAACGCATAACACGACCGATCTTGTGCCCACCCGCTCACGTTCTTCTGGAGGAAGGGCGCTCTAGTTTGCTATTGAAACTAAACATTACAACTTTGTTATTATGTTGCTCTACAATTTCACATTGTAGGGAGCATTCACGAAGAACAATATCATTGCCAAATTTGCAATGAACTGTGAAATTACAGCACAAATAAATTCAGTAAAAAAATTTGCAGGCTCGTCATTGAGGAGAAATAGAGATTTTTCACCAGCAGAACGGATCACATAAAACACCACTGGCAACAGCACGTCATACTTGCTACCAGCCAACGACGCCAGACAAAATACAGTGTAGAATTATATCCTAGTTAAATTAGTGATTGATTCTAAACTTCATCAATAAACAATAAGTGGCTAACATTTTCTATTTATCAATGACTTCTAAATTAATTTATTCCTTGAGAAGGGAGGTTTTTGGTGAACTTGAATTTACTTGAGCCAGCCTGCCAGGCAGACCCGCCAGCCTTCTAGGCTTCTACCTTCATGTTGTCGTTCCGTTCGCTGCATGCGTGTTCTTATTAACCGAACGGCGTTCTTTCCGATCGTTCCTTAGAAAATGCGCTAATTATAATGATCTAATTTCGATATATCACATACCTCTAAAATTACTCGAGGCATGAGATCAAACCTGATTTATTGTTAGATAACTGAGGGGCAGATGTGATCATATTACGTAAATATCTCGTATAATTGAATTTACCTTCAAATCTTTTTCGATTTATTGGATAAGTAGGATGACTATATTATTCAAACTATATTATTTATTGTAATTTATGGAGGTAAAGCGTAAAGGCAACATTGCTCTCTTCCCTTCCGTATAGTCCTAAAATGCTTATTATTTATTTGTTATTATATATCTTTCAAATTATCACATTTCTCGGATAGATATATTTCATATATGACATAGAGCAAATAATTTAAAACTCATTCTCATTTTAGAATGAGTTTTAAATGATGTGTGCCACAGCGTCAATGATAAATAACATAGTTATCCCGTTATACTGAACATTCGAACGTAAAAAACCATTCGAGGAATAACTAAAAATTATTCATAATTCATCCGAACGATAATTTTGTCTCTTTCGCATATTAGTCTCAAGATGTCATTACCAATAGTCAAGTTGATTGCCATTGGATGACTCAAAATCTCATGCATATTAATTGCAGTAGATATTACAATTGAACCTAGTTAGTTAAGTTAGTATAAATCTATCGTTATAAGAACTGAGGCAAATCGTATGGCAAAACGTGCGGTCTATGATCGGTAATAATGATCCTGCCTGACGCAGTTATGCAGCGCTGTTGGCACCTGGTCGTAAGCGGCGTACTAAACCTGGCACAAGTTCCCCTCTGAAATGAACCATGTGGCACTCACCGGTCGGTTGAAAGGAATTTTCTGAATAATTTCTCCGTACTACAATAGTGAACGGTGAATCATTATGTTAAGCGTGGTTCATGATTATGAGTGATTATGGGATGAAATAGTCCGTGATATGAACAACTGTTGAGGCACGAGGTACGGTAATGAACGGGGATGATTGTTTCTAGAGATTCCGATTCTGAAACCACCACCCGGCTGCCTCGCCGATTTCGACCGGTATTTTTACATCCAGGTTCGAACCTCCAACTCAATGTTCTTCTTACCTTTTCCCACTCGGCCACCCGGCGGTCTAGTCAATATATTCTCAGCCATTATACGCGCCTTTTTAGCTTTTACGCCGCAGTCAACAATGAACAATGAAAATGAGCGTTTTCCGCTCGCCAAAATTAATGAAAATAACGTCATATAGCACAGATGCAACATAGAACCAGAAAAAATGATAGAATATGTCCAAATAACGCTGCATAACAAAATATAATATTTCCCAGCTAATGATTTCACTAAACTAGAAAAAATTTGTTTTCTATTTTCAACAGGCGAGCTCGATAATATCAAACTGAGGTGGAGGACCTTTCAAAAAATGAGGTGGTTAGTATATTTGTTGGTTAATTAATGAATATTATACTTTGAATTCAATATTCAGAACAAGAAGAATGAATGGAATATACCAACCAACAAACGAAACAAAAACCACCCGCGACCGCCGCCGACGAACGACGACGGCCGCCTCAAAAGCTGTCGGCATTTCAGATCACAAGAGGCTGTGCTCTTCAACAGCAACGCATAACTGCGCCTGACCTGCAGCGCCTCTCGCATCCTACAACATTGACTGCTCTTAGTTGTCTTAACTATTGATTGATTTCAATAGAACCTACTTTTCTAATATTGCACTGAGCTTCAAAAATAATAAAATTCGTGAGCAAATCCACTGGTTTCACAAGTGATGTGAACGGCTACTCATGAACTTTAAAAAATATATGAGTACATTCATTCCAATTTCCACATTACATGTGGGGAAATTTTCATTGCTTCCCAGCCACCAATGTCTAGATATTTATAAACCTCACCAAGCAATATTTCTTGACAGAAAGTGCAATATCTAAAGCACTAACATTAAGCACAATTAATAATTTAAAGTATCATCTACATATAAAATACCTCATAGCGCACGAGAACCTTGCAAATACTTGAGTCCCCAAAGAAATATTTTCTCTTCACTCCAATTTCTGGCTGCGTCATGATCTGATGTAATTAAATTTGTCATTAATTTATAATATCAGTGCAGCTGAAAGCACGTTCAACTCTTCTGCATCAGTGTGCATTAAATGCACACAAAGAAATAATTCCACATATTCTTTTGCATTTTGAAGTATCCTTTAATAAACGAGTAATATTAATGTTTTTTACGTATGATACGTATCTGTTTCCTTTTCGAATGAAAAGAGTATGACTTTCTCACTTTTAAACGTATGATTTTAATGTCTATGTAGGCTTGGAAATCGTACTTCATTGCATATATACGCGTCACGGGAATTTTTAAACAAATAACTCCATCATAATAGCTTATGATATTTTGGATATTATTGCTGCATATTGAATATAAGCCGGGCTCAGATGGTGCAAAGTGAAACCATTTACATTTATGAAGTATAAGCATGCAACAATCAAATTTTCTAAAAATTATATATATTTTTATTAATGGAAACAGTTTCCCTTTCGCAATTGCAGCGATATGCCAAATATTTCAATAATAGTATGTAATTAAATATATTTGGAGGCTCGCATGATTCTATAAGTAAAAAGTAGTAGCTGTAATTTAATAGAAATCCTAATTTCGGCGTTTGAATGTGGAGTTCAAAAAATTTCCTTGAGAGAATTTTTATATACGGCAATTTAAAATCAGGGTGTGACGTCGTTATCGTTAAATTAAACTTATTTCGATTTTAATTAGTATTCAGATTATTTTAGTATTTTGTCGCTATACAAATTGCCTAATACATTTATTTATAGGGAAATCATATAGATACTCTTGTCATTCCGGGGTAAATATTATCTCGGCAAGTATTTGGGCTTGGCATGCAGAACATTATTAATTCGCTGCAATATTTTTTAATTTTCCCTCCTGTGCTCATTTAGTTCGTTGTATTTTTCTGCTCTATTAATTGTATAACTTAAAATTACTTACATAAATTTTACTTCTTTTGTAATTGAATTAATATTAGACAACGAAATTATCACTTTTATTCGCGTTCAATTGAAACTGCGCTAATAGTAAGTTAGTTGCTAGTGAGGGACAAGGTCACGTATGGTTGACCTCTCCCTCAACATCCTTGTTTACTCGTATATTATACCAGTACTGGTATATTATATATACGGTAGTCTTAAAATGCCTAGCAAATTACGGATCAGGCAATAAGTCCAGCAGCTATCTCAATCAATCGTCAGCTATAGAAAGATCGGGTTCCAAAGGCCGGATCCCTTGTGAATCAAGTCACGAAAAGTTCAAGAATCGGCAACAGGCCATGGGCCTATTTCTTCAACGCCGATACTTCTATTCTATACTATATATACGGGTTACCTCAGCGTGTATTGCAATATTAATGTATAACCTAGGTACAGGTATATTATATATACGGTGTACCCCAGCGTGTATTGCAATATTAATTGATAAACCAAGTACTGGTATATTATGTACACGAGATATTCCAGCGTATAGCGCAATTCCCACCTATATAGTCGGGAAATTACTGGGACCTGAAACTTGACATGGCCTATGAAGACATCACGGAGAGGTGGTTTAATTGAAACCTAAAAGATGATCTTATGCTTCAATACAGAATAAAAATTAGTGTGAAAATAAGAATTTATATTTAATTGCTTCATGTTTGTATATCAAACAGTAGTTTCGTGTGTTAGTAGGAAAAACTAAAGTTTTTTTCAGATAATAATACTTCATCGGAAAAAAATTCACATGTTATAAAATCAGATATAAAAATTTAATGAAATCTGAAGGATT
Organism: Hyalella azteca; assembly: GCF_000764305.2. Classification (NCBI taxonomy): domain Eukaryota; kingdom Metazoa; phylum Arthropoda; class Malacostraca; order Amphipoda; family Hyalellidae; genus Hyalella; species Hyalella azteca. The sequence continues at coordinate 86,456 of NW_025946307.1, read as the reverse complement.
ATAAACCCTGATCAATGGTGATTTCTTTATCCAGCGGACGAGAGCGCGGGTGCCCCCATTGTGCTGAAGACAGAGCGCTGGCGTCAACATACACTCAGAGCAATGAGCGAGACATTGTCTAAATTGTGATGCACTTTCATGCTTGTGTGGGTTATCATGACTCAGTTTGGCCAGGCAAATGGGCGTATCAGTGCTACATGCAGTAAGTGCGTCACTGTTTGGACAATATGATTTATACATCGCTATGAGTGTACTGTACTATAGAGCGCCCCTAAAGAAGACTGCTATTATTAGTAACTCGTAGAAGTTCGTTTACAGCTTACTCATTAGGCATGAAATATTTTTTTATTTTCTTCTGTTGATGCGCCTTGAAATTTTCTAGGAATTTTGTGCTGAAAATGAAATGATAAGGACACTAAATTAAATAAATTATATCTTGTGACATCTAACATACACTTGGTTGGGAAACTAAATTGTAGCTCTATTCGTACGTACGTACGTTTTGTACGTTGTGCAAAAGAATTATTTATTATCGACCGATTGGACCCAATAAAAAAAGGTTTATTTATTTATTATAACATTATTTTCGTATTTATTTTAGATTGTGCCTCATTTATTTGTTTTTAAATTTTTAGCTGGAGGGGGGAGGGTGGTGCCAATGGGTTGTTTGTTTGTTGTTCTGTTGCTCTCTCGCACGAGCATCAAAAAGCTTCGTTTCGCAACAGCGCTGCATAACTGCCAGCGGATGCAGCTGCCACAGCTGGGATGCAGTTGCCATGCTTGCTTTTATTTCTTCTCCTTCTTCCTATCTGTGTAATTAATTAATTTAAGCAATTAATAAAATAAATACAACCAGCACGACGCGACCTGCACGCTGCGACCTGCACGGCGCGACCTGCATGGTGCGACCTGCACGGCGCGACCTGCACGGTGCGACCTGCACGTTCGTCACATCCTCCCCAATCTTGCACTAGTCCGAGTCTCGCGTTGCTTAAACTCGATAATTCTTTGCCTTCGTTCCTATTTTACTTACGGAATTTCACCCCAAAATCTACACATGTCAATGGATTCAAGCCGATGAAAGAAAATTAAAAAAATCTGTCCTCTATATTTGTTAGTGGTGAATTTGCAGAAAATTTTGAAGCTGATTATGAAAAAAGCTTCAACAATTTATTCAGGATTTCATGGGATGAAGACATATGTTTTACGTGCTCTAATAATAGTGACATGGTCCAAGAGGTTGACAATGCCTCTCATTTCTGTCCGCTATTAGAACTTGCATAGCATCTGCACTCGTACGAGTTTCAAAAATTATCAGAAATTATTTTTAATTTTCTTCATACTAGACTCTCATTTTAACGAGCTGTTGGTCGCTTTTAGTCGAGGAAATATTACTCATTAGGTTTCAATATTAACAGAATTTATAATTCAACCTTCCCGTTCTAATAATGAAAAAAGCATGAATTCGAATTATAAAATGTTTTACTCCGGAAAATGTATAGTAGGTTTAGTACACTTCATCATTATCTACCATTAATATATATAATGTAATATGATATTATAAGACGGTAACTCAATTAAAAAATCCGGGCGGAGTGTTCCAATGTAACAAGATTCGCTTCCAAAGCGCCACATACCAAACAGCTTAAATAACAGAGAATAACAAGCCAATGATAAAATTGATTTAGCTAATGGATAACTCTCATTATTAAAATTTGTATTCACGTTATATAAGGCTCACATGTGCAAGCATCTTACAGGTCTTAATTTACTTGCTTCAGTTATAAATAGCAGAATGCCGCGCATTTTTGGACCTGCTTTTTATACTTATTTATATTTTACTACTAGTTACAAAAAAATCGACGAGCTCTATTATGATCTTCATGCGAAGGAAGTTATATTAAATTATTAAATGTTTTGCGCCGTTTGTCGTGAATCTAGGAATAATGTTCATCGAATTTGTTCATTTCATAAAGTAATATAGAACTCTGAAAAACAATGCTGCGATGCTAACGAATTAACAATTCATAGCCTGACGTTCGTTCTCAAAGGAAATTATATGTATAATTTTTGTACATTGTTTGCATCACTTGCATGTTCATGACAAAAACTTTACACAAGTGATTCAATTGATGAAAGATACGTATATTAATAACAAAAAGTGTTGATAGCCTATCGTTAAACCTTGAAAATTTGGTTAGTTTACATCAAAATATATCAGATAAAAATATTTGGGGCGAGATGAGCGACAGTGGGCCCTGCTTGGGGCAGTTTATGTAGCGCTGTTGTCAAATGAGCGGAATCGACGGACGAAACCTGGCTGAAATTGGGGCGAGATGAGCGACAGTGGACCCTCCCTTGGGGTAGTTATGCAGCGCTGTTGTCAAATGAACGGAATCGACGGACGAAACCTGGCTGAAATTGGGGCGAGATGAGCGACAGTGGACCCTCCCTTGGGGTAGTTATGCAGCGCTGTTGTCAAATGAAGGGAGCAACGGAATAAACCTGGCTCACGCTCCCCATGCATGTACCGGCGTTGCCAGGTGAATAGTGAACGGTGAACGGGATTTTATCATAGTAATTATATTCCGTGGTAATGAACGAGTATGAGCGAAGATTATCTGTGTGGATAATATTAATCTTAATGAAATTCTTGGCTAAAAGATTGTATGTAAAAATAAGAAATAAAGATAGGATTCAAATGAGACATCATAGCAGAAGATTATAATGGTGAATGAATGTTATAATAGAAGTGTCGGCACTGAAGAGCCCATGGCCTGTTGCCGATTCTTTTCCTCTCGTAGCTTGATTCCACAAGGCATCTGGCCTTGTGTCCCCGATCTTTCCATAACTGACGATTGATTGAGATAGCTGCTGAACTTATTTCACAGTCCGTAAGGTGCTATGCATTTAAAGACTGAACATATGCAGCTGCATAGCTTCGTTTCGTCTGTTCTTGATGGCGTTTATACTCGGAGCGTCAACGATGCTATCGGGAGGCTGTTCCACATGTCGGTGACTCGAAGCGTGAAGAAATGTTGTCGCGTAGTAATGTTACATACAACGCAGTTTTCAGCGCATATTCTCATTTATGGAAAAAAGCGCTATTGTGCTCGTCATGTCCGACCGCCTGTCTGTCCGTTCGTCCGTCCGTGACCACGTTTTCGTCGACGAGAAAATGCGCTCTCTGTCACTCACTGCAGTCAGTGCAGTGAGTACTGAGGTATATTTTTTTAGATTAAAGCCGTGACCCCGGTGTTGGTTCTTGTTTATGTTGTATGAAAGGCGTAAAAACTACATGGCATAAAAGTGAGAAAAGCATATGCCTACCGTACACACACTATTGCGCCTGGTGCCGTGCTGGATAAAATTGGGATTGGTGATAACTTTGTGAAGATTGTGTTACGTTCACTTGCATACTCAGGTTTGGTGACGTTTATTTTTTATACACAGACTGTGTGACGTTCATTTGTATACACAGGCTGTGTATCGTTCATTTGTATACACACTACACAGGCTGTGCGACTTTTATTTGTATACACAGGCTGTGCGACTTTTATTTGTATACACAGGCTGTGCGACATTTATTTGTTTACACAGGCTGTGAGACGTTTATTTGTTTACACAGGCTGTGCGACGTTTATTTGTTTACACAGGCTGTGAGATGTAGTCGAAAGGAAATGCATTGTAAATGAAGGCGTCCTAAGGGATTTTTGTTGTAATGATTTGATACACAGATTTGGGCTTACTAATGAAATTGCACCTAGCAATTTTTTAAATCACTGATATTTGAACTTTTCTCTTTAAATAACGTTTAATGTCAGTACCTTGTACAGGATTTGGCATTGGAAGACTTTTATTTTTTTCAATGGTTGGTTGCTTTTAGCTTTTGAACTGGTTTGCTTTTCCTTACATTCATTTTCAAAGTACATTAAAAAAAGACTTGGTTTCTGTGCACCTTTTTCATTTTAAATTGTGCCATGTACAGTTTTTTAAGTCTTTCATACAATTCATTCATTTACCATTATGATCTACTCTGTCTCACTTTTATCCGATCTTATTCATTATTATTAGATACAACGTTTTAGACAAGAATCAATTCTTCGTATCTACACAGATAATCTTAGTTCATACTCGTTCATTACCACGAACTATAATTACTATGATAATAATCCCGTTCACTATTTACGAAGAAGAAATGGTTCATGGGATCCCCGGACCCCGGGAACGACGGTGCGCAATGATGGGTGGGGAGCTATCATGGCGCATACCCCCATATCTTATTATCAATATACATAAACTAAACCATCTTACATCCCACGATGTCTACCGCACGATGCGCTTTCATTAAAAGCAAAATCAACGTTGACTCAGTATCATATACTGCGTGTATATACGACTGCGTTGGTTCATTATTTCACTATGAACAACAACCTGGAGTCTCTAACCTAACCATAGCAAAGACACAGGGCACACGGAACGATCAAAGGATTTGAGGACTGAACGACTTGCATTCAAGGAGGAAGTCAACGAATGTCTCTCTCTTCTCCGCGAACTGGAGGGAGGGAGAGAGACATGGACCCCGAGCCAGGTTTAGTCCGTCGTTTCCGCTCTTTTGGTAACAGCGCTACATAAATGCCTCAGGAGGAGGGCCCACAGGCGCTCGCTCATTTTAATAATAAATCTCGCTCCCAATTTGAGCCAGGTTTAGTCCGTCGTTTCCGCTCATTTGGCAACAGCGCTACATAAACTGCCCCAGGCAGGGTCCACAGTCGCTCATCTCGCCCCAATATATTTGTCTAACTTATTGATGTAAACTTACCTAATTTTCTTTGTTCAACGAGTTGCTATGAACACTTTTCGTTAACAATACGTATCTGTCATCAATTAATTGAATCACTGGTGTAAAGTTTTTGTCATGAACATGCAAGTGATGCAACCAATGTACATAAGAATTATACAGATAATTTCCTTTGGGAACGAACGTGAGCCTATGAATTGTTAATTCGTTAGCATCGCCGCATTGTTTTTCCGAGTTCTATATTACTTTATGAAATGAATAAATTCGATGAACGTTATTCCTAGATTCACGACAAACGGCGCAAAACTTTTCATAATTTATTATAACTTCTTCTTATGAAGATTGAATAGAACGAGTCGATTTGTTTGTAACTAGTAGTGAAATATAAATAAGTAAAAACAGGTACAGAAATGCGCGGCATTCTGCTATTTATAACTGAAGTAAGTTAAGACTTGTACGATGCTTGCACATGCAAATCTTTTATAAAATGAATACAAATATTTTAATCATGGGAGTTATCCGCTAGCAAAGTCAATTTTATCATTGGCTTGCTATTGGCATATTTTGTACGGTGCTCCTGGGAAGCGAGTCTAGTTACATGAGAATATCGCGCACGCATTTTTTAATTGAGTTACCGTCTTATAATAACACATTACATTATATATATTAATAGTAGATTATGATGAACATAAATAAACATACTATACATTTTCCGACGTAAAACATTTCAAAAATCGAATTAAGGTATTTTTGATCATTAAAAGGGAAGGTTGAATTACAAAGTCTGTTAATATTGTAACTTAATGAGTAATATTTACTCGACCAAGAGGGACATATGTAGCTCAGACAGAGTACACAGGGGAATTTCCCGACATAGTATTTGTACTCAACATATTTTGAGACTCGTACGGGTTCTTTCGGGAAATGTTTAGTCCGTCGTTTCGATGTAGGTTCTATAATAGAACTGAAATGCGAGGTATTGAGAATCTATAGGGCGCATCCTGCAGGTCGCATCGTGCAGGTCGCATCGTGCTGGTCGCATCGTGCAGGTCGCACCGTGCAGGTCGCATCGTGCAGGTCGCATCGTGCAGGCCGCGTCGTGCAGGTCATGCTTACTTTGAGATTTTATTTATTTGTATTGTGAAGTTTGTGGTGTTTAATTCATGTTTGATATTTTGGTAGCCCAATATTTATTTGTGAGTTCTAAATTTTCGAGTGCAGCGTGTTTTCGTAGCCAGTTTACCGCACGTAGCTTTTATTTCCAGTTAAAATCGATTTGCGCGATGGCAAAATTTTAACGTTGCAAAAGACGAAATAAATTCCATGGTCAACTTTTGGGAAGCTTGAAAAAATTGAATGAAATAAAGAAAATAATTAGTGTAAATCAGTTTTGTATCTTTGACGACTGACTAATTATTATAACAAGATCTTTTGGAGTCAGGTCAAGCAGAAGCTTGATCTGCTTGTCCAATACTATCAAGTTAATACCTAAAAAAATTAAATTATCAATATTCTATCCTCAATTTATTTTATTTGCATAGTGAATGGAATTTCAGCTATATATGTACGTTGCACAATATTATTTATGCCCTAATGACATGGTAAGTTACTAATATTATATTTATATAATATTATTATGTCTTAATAAATAGGAACAAAATAGCGAATACAAGCATCCGAGTTCTGAGACCGATGAGCACATTAGGTGGGTACTAAATTAGATATGATTATTAATTGTTTAAATTATTTATACAGATAAGAAGGAGAAAAAGAATTAAAAGCAAGCAGGGCAACTGCATCTCATGTTGAATTTTCTCTCCCATAAGCGCACAAACATTTAGGAATACCGAAAAATATATACTTTTTGAATACTTTGCTCCAGGCAATGGCTTGTACAAAGTTCGACTATTTTTACAAATATAATTAAACCCTTTTTTCCTCGATTCTAATTATTGAAAGATCTTCATTAGGTAATTATTTGATGATGGTACTGATATTATTACTTATGTTGTTCTGCCATTTATTATTGTTAGATAATTATCTATTTGGAATATGAATTTAGTTAAGTTTCACAGAAAAACTCGTCATTCGGCTCATTCCGTCTTTTATTTGTTTTGTTCGTTTGCTAAATATTAATTATTGATATTATGATGGAATTCTAGGTAGATATTGTGTTTTTTAGGAAATTTATAGCAACTTTTTTAGTAAATGATAGTGCATCATCTCGGCTTGCACTCCAGCCTGCTTGCTGCAGCATATATCACTCCGATAAAACGTTTATGGTACCCGCTCGAGTAAATTTCATGAAATTATTTATATATTTAGGCTAACTACAAATGATAGTGCATTATTAAATGCTAGTATAGGAATGACGACCTTGTTATTCTAGACTTTAAACCAGTGCCTCACTATGATGTCGTCAATAAATTAAGGTGCATTATTATTATTTTTTGACTGCTTGTTGTTCATGGAATGAATATTTTCATCACATGTTGTTCAAATCGTGAATGTTGTTGAAGGCTTCAAGCTTAGGTTTGCATTCGCGAAAAATTTGTGGAAGGAATAAATACAATATTGTTTTATCCGAGTGGGAATGAGAAAAGGATGAGGTAAGTTTTAAAATCACTTAATTATTCAAATCACAAATTTATCAAAAATGGAAAAGCAAGGAAAATAGTAAAAATATCACATTTTTATATGAGCAAACGTTTTCTCGTTCAAAAAGTAATAAAGTTTTTGTCTATTTTCTTTGTTTTTAAGGGGGGAAGTAATATTTTGCTGGGACATTAAAAGGAAAAAATGGAGATAGAGGAAGAGAAATATTATAGCGAGTCATTCGCTATATCTACCGTATCAGGTTGGAATAAGTTTGGAAATTTTTTGTTCATGTTGCAGACAAAACACAAAAGAATTTTCATAAAGCATTGTAATATGGGGTATAAATTGTATAAATTAAATTTAATATAATTTTTGTTCGTCCAAGTTTGTATTAATCCAAAATTCAGATTAGAATAGCATTCAAATCATAAAACCGGATTTGGGCGATTTTTTTTTAGAAATTATTCATCACAAGCTACTCAAATAACTGATTCCTTTTCATTCATAGAATAAAACCTGAAACAGCGATAAAGGTTCCATAAAATCGTTAATAAATGAATTATCGCATCTCAGGAATTAAATATCGGGAGCAACGCCGAGTTTACAGCTCGTATAACTTGTGTTAATCGCACGTTTAAACAATAGAACGTGAACCAAGTTATTAACTGTAATTGTAATACTAGGTTGACCTGCCACCAACCAAACCACACTTAGGATTGAAACTAACTCATATACACGCGAAATAGAAGCGATCACCTCACTAGATTAAAGAAGATGTTTTATAAAGCACATTCATACCCGTTATGTAATGTTAACTAACTAACATAATACACCACAAACACACTTACTTACTTCGGCGCATCGAGTCTAAACCTATTCCGGACCATCAGTAAACTTTGTAAGCTAACAGCGCCACATAACTGCCAACGACTTACTGCTTCTCTACAGTCTTCATTCAACATGAGTTTTCGGCTTCTTGAAAGGTTGACCTTGAGTACCATTACTTATCTTATGGAAAAAGACCTTTATTTATTGTTAGTCTAATTTAAGACATGTCTTTCTGCTGATTTATGCATGGAATACCGTTTTGATCTTAAAAGATAAAAAGACTGAGTAACATCCATAAGTGTGCTCCTTACTAGATGGTACTTACTCTCAGTTTATATTCAAACGGGTTTCTCAGTTTTTTTCCTTGCCTAACCATCAAAACGTAAATTTACAGGTAAATTTGTTTAATTTCTAGGTCATCAGAACCAGAACCAGACGCAAGGCAGATAATCAATTGTCACTTAATAAAACTTTCTGTCATTGAGTTGAGTCACAATAATACTTGAGTCCTCCTCCCATTATAGGTTTTCTGTTAACTCTGATTCGAATCATTTTAGGTTAAACTAAATAATAAATAATTATACTGAATTTTCATGCGCATCTAGTGATGGTCCACAAAAAAATGGGATGTTAATAAGCAAAGAATATGAAAGACTAGACCATTTAATATTAAAACTAAGTCAATGGTGTAGAGTAAATTGGCACAATTAAAAATAATATGACTTGTTTGTATTTTGTGTTTTTCATGTTGTAACAGCAAGATTACAGCATGAGAAGACATGGTAACAACGAGAGAGTAATGATTGAAAAGTCTAGTGTGGAAAAAGATCTCGGAGTTTATGTCGACAAGGAGCTGAAATTTCCTAAGCTTGTTGAAACGAAAGCTAATACATCCAACGAACTTCTTGGCCTAATCAGACGCTCCTACGAGTTCCTAGATGCAGGAGCGACGAAGCAGTTGTTTGTTGCTGTCGTGCGCCCGAATCTAGAGATTGGAAACGTTGTGTGGTCACCGAGATTTGAAAAGTATGGAAATTTAATAGAGAATGTTCAAAGACGTGCAACAAGAATAATTCCAGGCTTGAAGGGCTTGAAGAAAGGTTAAAGATTATGAAGCTTATTATCGTCAGTCTTGAAAATATCCGGTCAAATGACAAGATTTTAGATCTTCTGTGAACAAGTCACGAAAAGTTCAAGATTCGGCGACAGGCCACATCAGGCCTACTCTTTAGCGCCTACTTCATTATGTTATGTTTTGTTATGTTATGTTATGTGGAACAGCCTCCCTGTTTACATCGTTGGCGCTCCGAGTATGAACTGAAGGGACTTTGGCATTAGAACATTCGATAACGTACCCCGAGCATTGCATCCGAACTACACATGGAATACTATATATAAAATACTGTTATAGAAGAATACGGCACGAAGAATTCAAGGATTTGTAATGGTTCTTTAGTCATGAACAATAAGAAGATAGAATGAAAAGTGCACATAAATTTTCAATAGAAGAAAATATAATCAAGCGGGATGAAAATATGAATTTTTGATTGGAGTTCAGGTTGGGAAGGTGAATTCGAGAAATATTACGATTATAGAAGAAAAAACTGGACGTCGGCCGTTGAAGAGCGAAATTGCATTCATTGTTAAATAAACAGAAGTTTATTATTTACTTTATTGGAGCACAGATCTAGCCATACAGGATACGCAGGATGGTAGGTTGTCCCAAATAGAACAGAATAGTTATAAAATAAGTGAACAACATTACATATTTCCTTTCAAAAACATCACTACTCAACTAACACTGAGCTCACTACTGTGCACAAAATAAGAATGCCACACTTATTAAAGTAATTTGGTCGTATTGTCCAAACTATGACACATCTTCTGAAGGTATCATTGATACGCCCTTTTACCGGGCCAGACTAGGTCGGGATGTCTCCCAACGGCAAGAAGTGCATTTTGCTATTTGGGAAATATTAATTCATTATTGTGAGTACAGGCAACATTTATTAGTTGCTGTGCGATCGACAGAAGGTCGAAAGTCAACGCAAGGCTGAAATTTTTCTTTCAGGCAGTGGCGCTACAGCGTGGCCTGGGGCTGCTACGTTCAAACGTCCAGAACAAAGGAAAACACGAGTTGCAATAGTGAATAGTTGGACCGATGATAGAAGAGCCGTTTGGGGCTCACGCTTAGGAAATGAGTAATAACCTAATTAACCGAGAGTTAACCCAAGTTTTGCCTTTCTTAATAAATTATTCTCCTACTTCATCCTCAAGGAAACCTCCCCTAACAGCTTTTAATGTGGAATTTAATTAAAATTTACCGGCTGAATACATTGCAAACGGAATAAAGTGCATTCCGTTTGTGAGAGTGAAGTTTTTTTTTAAATCAAGGAAGAGAAAAGTAAGCAATTTTCTCGCAGTATGGTAACTATGGTAATTTTTGCCATTGCTATCAGTGAGCCACATGAGCAATTACTTGAGACTATTTGGAGAATTTAAAACATTATATCGGCTGATGCTTAAACTGGAATTTTTATTTGCCTCAGATAACCAGATATAATTCTATCGTGCAATGAATATTTTAGAACACGCACAGGGCCCCCTCCTTAGATCAGGAAAAGTCTTCCATGCATACAATTGCTTACTTCATTTAAAACAAATAATTCCATAACTTTTTAAAATAATTTTCACAACCTCTAAAAGTAGGATCCAGTAATACGCAATGATTACCTAGACTATTTTCTCTTTCAAAGCAAGATGATCTTTACTCAATTCTGCCATCGTTAAATATGCAACACTTGAAAACGTTTGTAAATATTCCTTCAACGGGAGCATATATGTCTACACACCTTTGTGTAAGCCAGTCACAATCTCAGATCGTCAACGTAACGTTGTGACGTCATTTGTTTCTCAGAGGACCTCAAATACGTTTACGGTTGGGAAACTCGCGGTTTAAACTTAATTACTCTCACTGCCTGTTTAAATTTAGTTTGGGAATAAGCTGTATGTTGGGCTATTGACCGTAGAGGGAAATTTTTCGCGGATTTGAATACGCAGACAAGCGAGTGCAGAAAATGTTTCGTGGAACTAATAGAGCTAAAAGTAGAAGGCAACATGAAAAAACATTTTAAGCCGAGAACTAAAATCACTTAGGAAGAGGACTGCAAATGTACATGTATCAGCACCACACATTAGGCTGCACATTGTTCAATTCAAAAACGATTACGTAGTCTTGTGGTCAGTTGAGACTGTCCCGTGAGCGGTTGCTTTGATCAAGTTTTAGATTTGATTATCATTGGAATTAGCGTAAACTTACAGTTTAAAATTTGTCGAAACAAAGTCTGATTGCTATTTTGGAGACATCCGCAGGCGAATCAGCCAACTTTCGTTACGGTTCACCTACATCTGAGATCGCTGCTACGTGTAAACGTAGTCATCATCAGTCGGCACGATAACGATCAGTCAGCATCAGCACGATTTGCTGAACGATCAGTCATTCAGATTTTTTTAGTCCAGTGCAGACTGCAGACTACAATCAGCCCAGTCACTGGCTCACTGCAGTGAGCACTGACCACTGAGTAAAGTAAACACTAAGCAGATTAGCTCGGTGTAACGGTGTTGCCAGATGGGCCTTTTTCAGGCCAAATTTCGCAAATGTGGCCTTTTTTGAAATGGATTCGCCTGACAAAAATTCATTTGGCCATTTTGTCCGTTTTGGGCATTTTTTATGAAAAATGTAACGCTCGGCTTTTTTGATGATAATTTGGTCCTTCAATTTTATCCACGAGGACACCGAAATTCAGTTTTGCCCAAGACGAGTACACTCAAATTTTGACATGAAAATGTTAACACTTCGATTTAGGTGGCAACACTAGCGAGTGCCGCCTAATCTGGGCAACACTTTGGTTGAACCATGGGACTATATCCAATTGCCGACTCGTATTAATTAAGAACCATGGACGGCAGAGCTGACAGCGCGTATAATCGAGTATAGTTTTCACTTCTAAAGAGTAGTGTACATTCAGCACTATTTTTTGAGGTTACAGCACAGCTTCTCGATATATTCAGCCTTCTGGTGTGAGTCACTTCAAGATATCACTTTGAATAAATAAATTTTATTTCCTATCCAAGAAATGATAGACAATATATTTTTTTCTGCGCATTCAAAAGTTGTGATAAATTTGTAGGATTGACTTTTAATATTTAGATTAGTCTTGCAAGGACCACATCATCTCTATACCGCAGAAATTAGTTTAAATTTTTTTCATCTTCCGAGTGTAAATTTTCTACCGTCAATGTCAATATGTCAAAAACTTCGCCACATCACTTATGTCGCCTGCCACTTTACTATCTATTTCGTTAGCAAAACTGAGCAAAAACTCTCTAACGCGAACGAAAAGCTTCATGTTTGTTAGGTTGCAATTGAATCCTAAATATCATATATTATGCGGTTTTATTTACGGTCGGCGAATAACGTGCAATTCGCTGCAGGCTGGCGGCTTATGTAGCATTGACGGTAATTCAGCTCGTACACGTGATGAAATTGGTGTATTTTTTGCTGTCTGAAAGCCTTGAGAGTAAATGCATGCACTGCAAATGGTTAGAACTACCTTAAATTTAAAAATTTTCTATTAATTTCAAAATGGGCCTTTTTGGGCCTTTTTTGTGAGTTAAATTGCCCTTTTTCTCTTGGCTCCATCTAGCAACCGTCACTCAGTATCAGTTTATTAGTCAGTCGACAGCTGCCGACCGTGGAAGTAGGTGTGCGTGTGCATCTTCTATAATATAAAAGAAGACTTTGTAGGATGGATAATTTGTCGCTCTGAAGAAATTATGTGATCAAGCATGATTTATATAACTTATGCATTTCAATGTTAAATTTTGGATTTGGTCTCCAGAGCTTTCCCGCTTTTACAATTTACATAAATAACTTGCTGCAATTTGTTAAAAAAACACATGAAGCTTCACTTGTTACGTAATGGAAGTGAAATGATAAGTGCTTTTTGTTTGTGATCAACTCGCTTCATTATGGATGTCATGACAATTATCTTTTTGTTAAAAATTTTCTTTAATATCTGTTAGATTGTTCACAAATGTCGAAAGTTACAACTTACAATGTCAACAAACAGGATATTATCAAACAAATTGCCTGGTGTTCACCATCCCAATTTTTTCAATGACTCTATCTTGTGGGGAATAAAATTTCTTTAGGAATGAACCGTATTTAGTAGTGAAATGTTGTCGGAAAAGAACTGGAGGACGACTACCTAGCTTATTCAAAACTAGATTAGTATGAGCGGCAAATTTCTCAATAAATTAAAATATGCAACGGTTTCACAAGGACTCCCTTTCGCGTAAATTCAAATAGTTCAAATGTTTTTTGTTCACTTTACCGTGCTTTATTTCTCGTTTGGGCGTTATTTGTTAAATTTTAGCTCTTTTTTCGGGTTTACCGCCGGAATTTTACTTTTAATGGGGATTTTGGCTCGTTGTCCCGTGCTCAATTGCACATTTTCACGTACCTGACACATTGCACGCACATACATACGTATATACTGGCAATTTACACGTGCATATTTGCTTTGCTTTATTTCATATCGTCTGCCCTCATACTTTTTCCCATACTTACTCTCGCTCATTAAGCTCTTCTAGGCTCTCCCTACACTTCTAAAACACCCTCTCTTCTTCCTCCATACCCATTCCCAAATCCTATCTTTTTCCATACGTACCTACCTACATTCTACTTTAGCCCAGCTTTGACGTTATCTTTTACTTACTCACTCATGCACATGTACATTTCCTTTTTCAAGGTGTCCTATGCAATGGCTATTTTCAACTTTCAACCGGTCCGTTGTAACGTCACTAACGTGCAATGGGAAGTTTCAAACGCTGCAATAGGAAGTGTTAATTATTTCGAAGGGAAAGTGCAAGCGCTAAATACGATGGTAGTTTTCCCAACATTAATGTAACTTCCGGCCACTGGAAAAAATTTCGTGTGTTACCATTTCTTTAGCGGCTTCATCACTGGACTTGCGGCAAATTAGTGCCAGGATCACCCCCACCCTGGGTGCATATCCGGAACAAATTAGGGGTGGTGGAATGTGAATGCATCAACAGTTTAGTGTAAGTAGTTGTGTCGGCGTCTTTAAGGTTAGGCTGGCTAGGTGTGTCATGTCGCTTATTTTTCTGTTTTATCACTAGATGGAGCCAATTTATCTAATGTTCGTCAATTTCTGTAATTTTCGTTAGATTAGGCCAAGTCGGGTCTGTCGCTGATTCTTGTAGTGTTATTTAAATGAAGCCAAGCGTGGCCAGTCGCAGATTCGTGTAATGTTACTTTGATTAGACAAGGTTAGGAACGCCTGCGATTCTTGTAATGTTTGTTAGATTAGACAAAGTGTGGAACATCTTCGATTATTGCTATTTTGTTCGATTAAACCAGTGGTTTCCAAACTTTTTCAGACTGGCGCCCCCTTTGGCTCCCTAGTGAATTTCTAGCGCCCCCCACAGACACGTATAAAAACATACGCCTCTTTCTTGAAATTTAGTACGCTGCAATTGTAAAAGATAAAGGTTAAACACAAATGTGTATTTCACAAGTAGAACCCCGTTTAGTGAAGCAATATGTTTTTAAGCTGTTTTAACTGTTTCAGCACTAGAAACCTAGGACGTCTCGGGCGAATTTACGGCCGGACTCGTGGCCGGTCTCACGACCAATCTCCAAATTCAATCATCAAGTAATATCTCCCAAACTAATGAACGTAGCTCAATGAAACTTGGAACATGTATTCATCAGAACATAACGGTGATGGTAATACTTTAGATTAAGTGCATCCAAAACAAGGGTGTTTTTTTTAATTATATGTTTTTTTGGGTGTAGATTAAGAATATGAAATCCGTTTTTGGCAGTCGGCATCGGAAATTTTTAATGGAACCTGTTCCTAACTGGACTTAACCTGCGAGGTTTCGTTGAATGGCTAGGTTTTATCGGCCGCCGGACGGACTCCAAACATAGAAAAAAACTATTGGCTAGGTTTTTCCGGCCGCCGGACGGACTCCAAACATAGAAAAAACCTAGCCGGTCAACGAAAACCTCGCAGGTTAGGTCCAGTTAAGAACAGCATTAAAAATTTCCGATGCCGACCGCCAAAAACAGATTTCAGATCCTTAATCTACACCCCAAAAAACATATAATAAAAAACACCCTTTTTTTGGATACACTTAATCTAAAGTAATACCACGGTGATTTTTAGCTCGTGAAAATGTTGAAATTTCACCTTCAATTGTGAGTTATTTTGCGATAAAGGCCGAAATTTGCAGTGATCAAATAATTTCTTCCAAACTACGGAACAGATTTGAACGAAATTTTGAATATACATTCTTAACTACCAAACGGTTATTTTTTAGCTTCTAAAAAAATTTCGATTTACCTAAGTCTGCAAGTTTTTTTTTTATTTCACCGTCATTCTTGATTTCACACTTCCTTATATTCGGCCGCTTATGGCCGGATAATTTGTCGCTTAAATTCGCGGCGATCAAGAAATTTCTTTTAAACTACTGAACAGATTTCAGCGAAACTTTGTATATAAATAAATACCTAACCTCCCAACGGTGATGTTTAGCTCGTGACAATTTTAATATTTTGCTTTTGTTATCGAGTTATACAGATATAGGAGGAACGACCGGCATTTCTACCGGCCGGTTTAACCAAGAGCCTTAATTATACGTATAGCCGTAAAACTCGCAAACGAAGGCAAAAAATTGTAGCGAGCAAAACATCACCGTTGCTGAGGTTAGGTATTTAAACACTAAGTCTCGTTCAAATCTGTTCAGTGGTTTTGGAAGAAATTTCTTGATTACTGCGAATTTAAGCACGTATTGCTGTTTAAATCACGAATGAAGATGAAATAAAAGAAACAAGTCACAATCGAATAAATTTTCACGAGTTAAATATTACCGTTCGGTAGTACGGAGGGTAAATTCAAAATTTCGTTCGAATCTGTTCAATAGTTTGGAAAAAATTCCTTGATAACTGTGAATTTCGGCCCGTATTGCAATTCAACTATGGCAAAAACAAATGAAGGCAAAAGGAAAAAAAATTCACGAGCTAAACATTACCGTTAGGTCCTACTGAATACGTGCACCAAGTTTCATCAAGTTAAGTTCATTAGTTTGAGAGATATTCCTTGATCATTGAATTTGGAAATTGCCGTGAGACCGGCCGCGTGTCCGGCCATTAATTTGTCCGAGACTTAAACCCAGGAGAGGTCAAAAAAACAGATATGGGTGAAAAAAACCATCGCTGAGAGCCATGATGTGCTGCAAGTGTTGTGTACAAATCGTCAAACAAACGTTGGAACTTCTGACTTTGACTTCGGACTTTGACTTCGGACTTTGACTTCTACCGCCTCCCAAACGCTCTCTTCTTCCTTACCGCCCCCAAAAAACTTTCCACCGCCTCTAGGTGGGCGATATCGCCCACTTTGGGAACCACTGGATTAAACGAAGTCACGAACGTCTATGATTCTTGTTTTGTTTGTTAGATTGAGCTTAGTCTCACCGGGGATCGATTCTTGTGAAGTTCGTGACTGGCTTCGAGGAGTTTCTAAAAACATTTATTTCGAATCAGAAGTTGGGTGTATAAAGCTTAATGATTTACTGCTAAAACATATATTCGAACCGCAAAAGATTCTTCAATCCGTTATGTTGAGGTAACTGCGAATGACATTGGCTTCTTGCATCATTCACGGCTGCTACGACGAAGTAAAATTCGCGATCTTGATGACCATGAAAATGACTGTATAGTCTTTTCTGAAACAGCTATTATTAAAGTGTGTCATATACTTCAGTTCAGTATCCTCCACTGTAAGACGCCAGTATGTTCGCATGAGTATGGTGATTACAGTTGTATGGCATTGGTAATTTAATGGTGATGATCAGCCGAATGGTGATTGCAGTTGTATTGTGTTTGCAGTTGTATTGTGTTTGCAGTTGTATTGTGTTTGCAGTTGTATTGTCTTTGCAGTTGTATTGTATTTGCAGTTGTATATTGTATTTGCATTGTATTGTATTTGCAGTTGTATTGTATTTGCAGTTGTATTGTGTTTACAGTTGATCCGTTGAGCACAAGTGCTAGCGTGGAGACGGTGTATGCAGCTTTAGAACGAGCAGCGTCAATTCTGCTCGCTAGACCTTCGCTCATAACAACTTTCCTTGTCGATCTTAACGTCATTGGGATTTCTCAAGGTGAGGCGCAACAGAAAATTCTATGGCTAGATGATATTCTCTCTAAAACCTACTGTCCATTGGTTGATCAAGCGACGACTTTTTGTCGATAAAAACCTGTTACGAAGAACTGATGCAAAAACAGCAATGTGTCTGGGTCGGCTGCAAAATGCCGAATTTTTATTTATTTTATGTCGATTAATTATGAACATTACTTTCTCAGAAAGTCTCATGATGGTGACCTTTTTGGAACAAGAAACTTGAATGATTAGCACAGCCTTGTGAGCAATAAATCAAGAATGTCGGGATTAAAGTTTACTCATTCCGCTTTATAACCATTTTGAAAGCCATTTATTATAAAAACAATAATGTCTGTAGACACGAATAAACTGCAAGTGGAGCAAAAAAATCTGGCACAAAATATGAGTGACTCCAAACAGAAGTCTGTTCCGGTTGATACCGCGCAACAGGTGAATGGTCGTCGTGTGGCGGAGGCAGCTGCAGCAGCTGCATCTGAAGCGGCGGTAACAACAGCAGCGGCGGTAACAACAGCAACGGCGGAAACAACTGCAGCGGCTGGAACAACAGCAACGGCGGGAACAACAGCAGCGGCGAGAACAACAGTAGCTGCGGGAACAACTTTAGCTGTTTCCTCGGCTACTGGGCCCAGCAAAGTGAAGGACTTTGTCGTCAAGAGACTCTGGGAGCTCTGGGCTGATCTCAAGATTAAGGAGTTCGTGCCAATAAAACTGCTAAATTTCCTCATCTTTGGAGGTAAGGCGCAGCAATTTTTAGTTAAAATTAATTTTTAATGCATGTATCTGCCAGCCGAGCAAATTGCATTGATGCGAAAAATATCAATTATTTTCACTACTCTGAAGTCCTGTAT
Source organism: Hyalella azteca (assembly GCF_000764305.2). NCBI lineage: Eukaryota > Metazoa > Arthropoda > Malacostraca > Amphipoda > Hyalellidae > Hyalella > Hyalella azteca. The sequence goes on along the minus strand of NW_025946307.1, from coordinate 68,112 downwards.
ATCTAATGTAAGCTCGAGAGAAGTGAATTACGATATCTGTAAAACCATTTATTCATTAGTTTTAAACATATTAATGATATCAAACCGCAATTTTTCCAAACCGCAATATCAAACCGCAAAAAAAATTGAATACCGACCAGTGATCAGTTTACTTAGGTGTTGCGTGTCGATTATGGTATGAAAAAGAAGCTTTGTTTGCATGGATTATATTAATCAGGAACGGCTTGAAAACAAGCTTTGAGAGGCTACTCCATTAATAATTTATACTGAATATAAATTTTACGAGGTAGTGTAGCGAGGGCAAAGCTGCTGAGGCTTGGAGCATCTGAAAGTGTCTTGATTGCAGGTGAAAGACGCCTGTTAGGAAGCAGTTAACTAACTAGGTCAGGCCTTGCTGAACTTTAGATGCACCCAAATTCTAATGCCTATATAGTGTATTTTCTACCAAATCTTTATGCATAGAAGCCTCGAATGTGCAGTCGTCTTTCACAAGTCTATGTTCTGCCCGTTAATTGTAAATTGTCCATTTCATCGGCAAAGTAATGCAAATATTGTTGGTATAAAGTCATTTAATTAATTGTGAGTCACATTTTAACGTATGTATATCAATAAATCGCCAAATTAGCATGTCAATAAATTAATATCACACTCCATGTTATTTAGAAACATGTGTATGCACATATTTCCATGTTATCCACCTGTTTGGAGGGTAACCATCTGTTGAACTTCCATTAAGTTTAATTTTTGAGAATATTCAGTGAGAATGGTTTTAGTAAAAATTGGTAAGCTGCATGCTTGATATGACTTAGAATATATGACCCAAAAATGTATAGAATTTAATGTATGACAGAATATATATGACCCAAGCAGGAGGAGCGTAATCTCGGGTTCGTTCGATGACAGCTATTTTATGCATCATACGTACGGTTGTATTGTTTATTCCACGTACGCTCTCAGATTGTGCGTGTTCTGTGTCATGAGTTACCCATTAAAGTTCATACAAAGCGATGGTAGCAAGCACGGTAGAGTCTACCTACACATATTTGCTGCTGCATCAACTGTACAGGATGTACATGAGGTTTAACATTAGATTGTTTCTCACGGCTGCTGACCTTGAGCTCACTCACATGTACACAGGTGTCCTTCAACAGCTGCATGGGTTCATCAATTCATCTATAATTTACGCTAGATTTAATCCCACGTAAGAGACTTCTGGTTAAGAATATTGTGTTTAACCAAACAATTTTCTATATCAATTAATACCAAAACGGTCTTTCAATCGGGTCGCCATTTTATCATATTTTGTCGTCAATCGAATTGACAACGAAATACAAAACGAAGTAAGCGATTCCCAATTTATATCACCTCACTATTTCTCGCGGCATCAAAATTCTAGTAACGCTGCTATTGTTTATTCAAAAGCTAAAAATGCGCTATGTCGTGGCGTAGTGAATGCATGATAAATTTTGGTGCCGAGGCAATTTTTAAACTAAAGATGCTCAGTGAAGTCTGGCCGGTGCAAAGAACATAGCAAAACAAATGAATTAACAAAATAATTAAAATGAATTATTTCATTATTATTAAGGTATTGATTTGAAGTAGTAGTCATTTTTCTCCCTCATCCATTAAATTATAGATGATTACTTCATACTCCTTCATTTGCTATACGTTTGGCAATTTGTAGACACGGATGTCTGAAGCGGACTATACTTTCGCAATTTACAAGATTTATTCCAGTCGAAGCATCATGGACGAAAGTTATTTTACTGAGGCATAAACCAAGCGCCGAAACTGGTTCTGCAATGAGGAAGCAGCTAGAATTGACTTCTTGCATAAGCCTGCAGGTTAGCTGACTGTTTATTAAAACAGTCGTAAAACCCTGGATGCTCCACAATTAAGTATATTAGAAAAACTTCAGTGGTGGAACTAAGCGCTGATTCTTAAAGCCAGGCAATAGTCATTGCGTTTAAATCCTACCCCATGCTCTGAATTTGCCACTGTTGTTAGTATGCATCAAAGACACCAACTTAATCAATCCTGTTGCAAAAATTACAACCTTGAGAAAAACCCGTTATTGAGACTATGCTATTAAGTCTCGTTTACTTGATTGTTCCATGTGTACCTCCGTTTGTCGCAATCGGTTTTAGCACTTATTTTTCTCGAGTATTTTTGTGATACGTCTGTGACGATCGCAGACGCATGTTAGTAACCATCAGAAGTCATGTGGGATTTCAAACTAAATCTTTGTCCTTGAAAGAGAATCCCATCACAGCTAGAGCTCGCGGCGTGTGATTGCCGGTCTCAGTTTAGCAATGTAGCCAGGATATACGAGTACCTCGAACTTGGCGTGTGATTGCGGGTCTCAGTCTATAGCGGGGGGAGGTGCAATGTAGCCAGGATACCTCGAACTTCCCTTCACCTTGCGCTCGCTTACGGCTATAACGTCTGTTATTTAAGCGATCTCTCGTACAAGCGCTGTTCTCGTGTCTATTCTTTGTTGTTCGGCGTGGTAGTGCTGTTCTTATTTTGCGCCTGCTGGGGATCAGCGTACAGCGGCATATTTTCAAACAAAAACCTGGTTTACACTTGTATTCTTCAACCTTCTGATTACACTTGTATTCTTGAAGGTTTGAAATGATGATGGAACAGGTCTGGAGAACGTTTCAATTGAATTATGGATTTACGTAGCATTTTCTTTACCTTAAAATTCTTGATCAACAAAAAAATCAGATAATGACTGTGTTCACAAATGAGGTATGTAGTGACAGTTCAAGTACTGAGACTTTCAGAAATGGTTTTTGATTGAGTGTTGAGTCGAATTGTAAAAAGCAAATATGAAAGTCATATTTTGCATGGGCAATTATTAAACGTCCGAAACATCAGACTTAAATTTTGATTAATTAAGATTGTACTACGAAATAGTACAGTTGATATTTAGGTTGAAGCACTTTTAGGAAAAATGAACCTGAAATGAATAATCTCTACATAATACAGTATAAACGCAAATCGCAGCGTAGATCTTGAAGTCTGTATGGTTCGCCTGATCAAAGCAAAAGTTCCGAACCGATAATTCATAATTTTTTGTCAGCCTCGTGCATTGCACAAAACCGGTCTTGCTCATCATCCATGCATGATTGCCTGGGCTGATTGACATCAACCGAGTCCACCTAGAACGTTGCCGGGCTGATTGATATGTACCATGTCGATCTAGAATGTTGACAGGACTGATTGACCTGCGCCGAGTCGATATAGAATGTTGCCAGAACAGGATGAAACGCACCTAGTCGATTTAGAATGTTTCCGGGCTGATTGACATGCGCACATCGAACATTCGAGATTCACCGACCTAGAATGTTGACAGGACTGATTGACATGCACCGAGTCGATCCAAAATGTTGACAGGACTGATTGACATGCACCTATTCGATCTAAAATCTTGACAGTACTAATTGACATGCACCGAATTGACCTAGAATGTTGACAGGACTGATTGACATGCACCGAGTCGATCTAAGATGTTGACAGGACTCATTGACAAGCACCGAGTTGACCTAAAATTTTGACAGTACTTTATGACATGCCCCGAGTCGACCTAGAACGTTGACAGTACTGATTGACATGCACCGAGTCGATCTAAAATGTTGACAGGACAGATTGACATGCACCGAGTCGACCTAGAATGTTGACAGGACAGATTGACATGCACCGAGTCGACCTAGAATGTTGACAGGACTGATTGACATTCACCGAGTCGACCTAGAATGTTGACATGACTGACTGGCAGGCAGCAAGTCGACCGAGAATATTGACAGGACATTGAAATGCATCGAGTATACTAGTAGACCAAGGATTGAGCGCGATGCAAGCTCTTAAATTTGAGTGTAAGTCTATGCAAAATTGACCAGGAGCAATTTGGAAAAGATCGGTTTCGATAAATGATTTTTAGAGTTACGAATGCGATGTGTTTAGCTCTTACGTTTGTTAAATATAAAAAAATAATGCTATGGAACTGTAATTCAACTTATGGCTGATTTCAAAATTTCGCGCCGGCATTTTTTTGGAGGAAACTTTAGATCCATATTCTTCAAAAATTGTAAAGCTTATGTGGCTCTTGACAGAAATAATATCTCTGTTCCCGATATTGATAGGAATAACGGCTCTAGCTGTTCCCGTTAGTGACAAGAATGATGCTCTGTTCCCGTTATTGACAGGAATGATGGCTCTGTTCCCGTTATTGACAGGAATGATGGCTCTGTTCCCGTTATTGACAGGAATGATCGCTCTGTTCTCGTTATTGACAGGAATGATGGCTCTGTTCCCGTTCCTGACGCTGCAAGCGCGGTCACTTGGAATCACGGAGGCGGAGCTGGGAATCGTGTACGCGTTCCTACCGCTCGTTGCCTTGTTTGGTCCCCCCCTTGCCGGCATGATCGCTGACAAACTTGGCAACTTCAAAGTAAGTGGACTGCAAATTAGGTAATTTCGTTGGCCACTAAACTAGATAACTACAAGACAACAGACGGGTAATCTAAATATTTTAATGTACTGGCTCTTCTTAACTGGGTAACTTCGTGGCAAGTGCTTCGTAACGTGGATAACTGGCTTGTCAAGTTGTCAAATTTAAGGTAGTTGACGAGTAAGCGAAACAAGCTTGCCGACAATAGTTCGTCAGCTGGAGAGCTTGGTGGCAAAAGGGCCGTAGACTCGGTGTTATCTTGTCAATTGATCCCTAAATTAGAAAAAAAAAATTTGAGGTAACCGATACAGCATATGTTCGCTAACTGGACAACTTGAAGTTGACTTTACGTAAACAGGGTGGCAAAAAGTAGCTCAGGAGTAAAGAAGCTTAACAACTTTCTCGGAAACTGGGTTACATGAAAAGTCACTGCTAATTTTTCTAACTTGCATGCATTATTTTAAGCTGATACATTAAGGAAAATTTGCCGTTTTGAAGGTAATTGGATAATTTTGAGGTCACTGTGAAGTTTCATAACAAAATGCATCATCTATTTCAGATGATTATGCCGGTACTTGAAACATGTAGAACAAATGTACTCCTAACGGACCATAAATTTTTCTCAAATGCTATCATCAAAGATTTGCATTTGCTCTAGTCCGCATCGGATTTCATCATTTATTTTCAGTTATTGAATCAATATCAATCGAATTTACTAAGTCTATTAGAAAATAGAGTCTTGGAAGGAATGATGGTTTCCTCACAGGCCACAGCAAGCGACCATTAATACGGAGTGCGCAAGCAGAAATGGTTTCCAAATCGATTTACCGAGTAGAGAAAAATATCACGTTACTATACTAGAGTTTTGCTCACAGTACGAGTGCACTGTAAATCTCAGCCAACTTTGGCAATTTATTTTCCGTCAGTATCAACTTCCATATTTAGTTTCTTAATTATATAATTAAATAACATATACACTTAATTACTTCAAAAACTTAATAAATGAGATGTATATTTATACAAATAAATACCCGGCGGGATCAAGTCCTTTATCTGTGCGAGTGGCGTTATGCTTATAGCATCTATTGCGGATATACGAGGCCATGGTTGTCTATGAATTAGCACGTTGCATGAAGCGAAGAACCGCAGGCAGTTTAACGGTGACGGGGAAAAAATGTCTGCATACTCGGATGCGTTGGGCTTGGCTGTCCCCAAATAAAATTTTAAATCTGCTTCCCTCTTGACTGATTCAAATTTACTTTCGGTTATATTATCGTAATGTAGTGTTGTTCATGACGGGATTCAGAGATGTATTTTAAAAGTTGGCCCGAACACACATTCTCCATTGTCAATGCTATTCTAATAACAAAGGCCTATTAACTAGATTTATCACCAGTGGACAGAGTCTTACAATGCTTGGAAAAGTCATTCAGTAGAACTTAACAACTAATCTAAGCTGCATTTGATAAAACTAAACTAAATTTGACAGTGCAGAGCGCTGCAATCATAAGTACATGGAATCTTTTTTGCTCAGCACCGATTGCTGCTTGTGACCATGAAACTCCCGTTTTAAATCTTAAATAAATTTCACAGCTATTCCTGGCGGTGATGGTATTCGCTTCGGGACTCACTTCGCTCCTGTACATGGCGGTGCCCGTAGGTAGGATACGACTTCCCATGCCCGAGGTGCTCCCGATGTCGCTGGAGTGCGAGGACGCCTCTGATGCACCCCACACACTCCACACCCTCGACCAGTTGCGGTGCGAGTACAGTCAGGTTCTCCTCCAGCCTGTCCAGGTGCTGCTAACGTCGTGCTCACCACGCTGCCTGGTCAATGGGTGAGCATCCCGTTCTTAGTGATGCTCTTTATCACATCACCTTTAATATTATTACCAAGATTTTAATATTATAGTAGAATTTGTTAGGTTGATCTAAAGCACGCCGGGAGTAATAGCTTAGAAATTTAATGATTATTTTTTGCACAAAACACATATATTTTACTACACATACTACGCATACTTTAATTTGCCATTTTATAACGTAATCAGTCGTCACTGGAACTTTTTGTTAGGTTGAATGGATGTCTAACCAACATTTCTGAAGTCAGTGAGTGCAACGCAAGTGAAAGCTACGCTGGTTTACCAACTCATGAATTTTAGCGAGTTTATTTGCTCAATGCTAAGCAAACCATTGCCCAATTACGGTGCATTCTGTCCACAGCACCGAGCCGAGTAAAGATGCAATCTCACGGCGGTTCGAAGAAGCCTTCACTTCAGAGCCGAAATCGAGTGTCTCCTTTACCGAACTTGTGGCAAATATTCCTTCAATCAGAGACTTTGACCCTGCCCATATCTACGAGACGCACCGCGCTAAGCTTGAACTATCCGGCGAAAACCAAACCTTAGTTTTGACTGAGGATATTTGTTCAAGTCTAAATGAGGTATGCATTGTTAATATTTTCTCTCATGCTCATGAATAAATTACTAGTTTTTTGCTTATTATTGGCATTTGAAAAAGTTTGAGCTACGGTCGTGCTAAGATGCACTTTACACTCGTATCCTAACGTCATGTAATAAATAAATTTTTCTAGCGCTTACGAGCCTGGCTTGCATCCGGAAGTTCAAAACCAGTAGGGAAGAGAAGCCCGGCGGCTCTTCCATCAAGGTCCTCTGACTCTTTTGCTGACTCATCATCTACGAAACCTGCTCCCTCTCCTTCTTCACTCGATGATGAAGTTTCATTAATGTCCAAGTCATTGATGGGGTCAGATCCTGAGGATTGCTATGCAGTATGCAGGGTGCTGGTCATCAGAGACAAAGTCTGCGCTAACACCGAGAGTGTTGAAGATTTGAACCCGCAACTCACCTTCTGGCTCTACGTCGTCGTCAGGCTGCTCAACTCTGTCACTCTCGGTGCGAGCAAGAAAATACACAGAATTGTGATAAATTTTTCGTTGCATTCGTAATCCAAGTAAATAAAATGTGCAATAATGAATAGTTACAGCTATGTATATGAAAGTGGCTACTAATATTGCATAATTTGGATTGCCTATAGACTTTTTGAATTTGTATTTACTCGTAAATCGCGCAACTTAAGTTGCAGGATCGTCCTTCATAAAATATCATTTTTTATCCACGTCATCCTCGAGAATCTCAGATGCCGAACAGTTTTATCGTCATTGTGTTTTTTTATGAACGACTAACAGCGACATCGATGCCTCTGTTCGAGGGGGCGGTAGTGACCATATTGAAGCAGTACGATGGCGACTTCGGCTTCCAGAAAATCTACGGCAGTCTTGGACCCCTCATCATGACGCCCGTTTCTGGGGCTCTCATTGACGCTTTCTCTACGGATGGTAGCCAGGACTACCGGTGCGGACGTTGAGAGATTTCCAGATTATTTTTAACATGCTATTTCTTCTACTGCAGTGCCAAAACAGCACATAAATTAATAGCGCGCTTAAGTAATGTGTACTTTGATGAATCATATATTATAAAATATGGCAAAATGATTGAATGTAATAATTCATATATATTTTTGAAGTTCAGACGAAGTTGTACAATATTTTTACCCGAACGAAGTTTGTATTCTGTGTAAGTTGTTGATGTAGGCTATACTGTTATGAATAGTGGAAAATTATTCGTTAGAAAAGTGGACGGCAGCTGTTTTGAAATATTTTCAGTTGCCTTCACTTTTGTCTGCTAATTTATTTTTTTTGTCTCACAAATTAATTGCTGTTAGATTACTAATTTACATCTATTATTTACAACTAATTTTTCGGGTAATTAAACTCATATTCATTGTTTATTTCAGGCCTGCATTCTACGTGTATTTTGCCGTAAAGTTGATCTGCACCGCGATTATCCTGACGATGAACTTGGAGTTCAAGAAACCTTCTGAGCGCGTCATTAAAGACTTCAAATCCATAATAACAAATCAGGAGATTTTTTGTTTCCTGGTCATGTGTTTCGTGGCAGGTTTGTTCACGACTTGAAATCGTATAATTAATGCGAAAATGAACACGAGCTTAAGAAGCCATCTCAGACTTAAAAACGCGTTTTTTATTTATTTAAGATAAAGAGACTGAAAAATGTGATTGATACGCAATTGATAATATGCAAAAAAATGCTATAAAGTGTAAAGATACTTCAATTAGAAATGTTTTTCTTGGAGCCTTGCCATGTTGTGAGATGAATTTATCTGCGGAATATGCAAAAAATACTATAAGGTATAAAGATACTTTAATTTGAAATGTTGTCCGAGAGCCTTGAGAGATGAATTTATCTGTGAAAGATGAACATTTCTGACAGGCGCGTGTTTCGGAGCCATGGACACGTTCTTGTTTTGGTTGCTGCAAGACATGGGCGCCTCCAAGAGCTTGATGGGCCTGACTGTGACAGTGGGTAACATTTGCAGTCTCCCCATCCTGCTGTTCGCGTCCCCCATCATCGAAAGTCTGGGTGCTGTCAACACCATCATTCTAGGCTTCAGCTTCTATGTTGTGAGATTTATAGGTAAGATTTCAAATCAATGTTTATTCTTACTGTATTTGATGTTGGATTTCAGTCAGGGGTGATCACCGTCACTTATTAACCCATGTAACATCTCAACTACTACTTGCTTGAGCTTTTTTCTGAATTTCTTTCTTATGATTCTATTTTCGTTGTTATCTTACGAATTATGCATTTGCATCCAATTAAAAAATCTAGGTCATCACTCGAAACTTACTATTGCACGCCTACGTTTTGGTTTTTCGTTGAATGACGTAGATAAAAGAATTGGCCGGGTACTAATCGTTGGCTTACGTCACATTACGTGTCATAATTACCGTTCACTGAATGGCGTTCACTCTGCACTTGAATTCTCTTAGGTACTATTGCGTTCGATAATTAGGCGCAGTTGCGTTTCTCCGACTGTCACTTATAGCTCTACTTACCGTACATGAAGGTTATTCGCTGATTTACAACCCATGGCTTTGCATGCCATTCGAGGCTCTGGAATGCTTCACGGTGGCTCTCCTCATCACCGCAGCCATCTCCTACACGGCCGACCTGTCCTCACCTACAACTACAGCCACTTTACAGGGCCTGATGGGTGGTCTACACCATGGCGTGGGTTAGTAACAGCTTTTTTACTATACAGCTTAGGCACATGTCACAGTGCGACGAAGTACGAGAGCTTGGTTTTTGAACCATGGCGTGAAATCCGTCCATAGTCCTCAATGTACATAATCTTCAGATGCTACTGTCGAGCTTCTTGTCTCTGTAAGGTGATATCAGTCGCTTCGCTGGTGAAGCGTTCTTCAGGTGACGAAGGAATGGCCAGCGGTCGCCTTGAGATAATTGACTGCAGTCGGCCGCTGGCCACATCCCAAAAAATGGTATAAGTCGCTAAATTCATTTTAAAATGAGATATTTTTGTCACTGTCTAAAGATTGCAAATAAATGGCTGGATAAGCAACGAAAATTTCAGATTGCAATCTCATTTACGAGTGAAGTTCAGTTGAACCTACTAAATGAAGAAATCATATTGAATGCAGCTAAGCCTCTTCGAGGTCTCGCGGGTCTCAACTCTTCCCTTATATGCTAAATCAAATTGCAGTGTAAACGTTCATAATTACTTCGAATTTCATACATACTTATTATGTCAACAGGTCGAGGCGCGGGAAGCCTTGTGGGAGGCTTTCTGATTGCTGATATCGGAGTCCGAAGTACCTTTCAAGTCATGGCCGCAGTTTCATTTGTCGGAGCCGTCATATACTTCGTTATCAACAGAATTTTCTTCAGACAAGCGGCGTTAGAAAGGAAGCAAAAGAAACTGGAAGCCGTAGAAAGTAAAAATTTACCAATGATTCAACCGACTTTAGGAGCCGATATGAAAAATAAAATCTCCGATGTCGATAATAAACGAGCTGCAACGAGCAATGTAAATCAAGGTTTTGAAGGTGATGAATATGTTAGAAAGGCTTAGGTTGTTGAAGCTGTTATTTCAAATAATTTGAATTTTTTAATTAAAGTTATTTGCAATGTTGTAGTTCAATATGATTGATGGACCTATCTGACCAAAAACTAAAATTAATATATTAATGAAATAAAAAAATTATCTAATTTAGTAACAACCTATAATCTTTTTTCCTTAATTTAAGATATCATTTATTTCAATGCCACTTAATTTGTCACAACAGTAATGTCGCTGGGCTTGACGAGAGACGATATATTTTACGAATGAAACTGAACCGCAAGATCGTAACGAGAAGGAAACGGCATTGTGGTTATTTTGTGGTAAATGAAACCTTATCGTTGTTCTGTGACCAGTATAGTATGGTTTTTATCGATCAGCAGGGAATATATAGCGGCGATATTACTATGTTATGTTGAATGCTTTATCTGTGAGTAGGGACTCGTGTGTCCTTGACAGTAGAACTAAAAAAAATTGCAATGCGTTAAATAAATTCGTAAGTACAATTTTTTTCTATTCTCATAGGGAAAGCGCTGTTAGAAAATTTTAAGAAAGATTATGAAAAATCTTTCCAAAGATGCCAACACTCGACCGAACAGTTTTTTTCACATTCGAAGAAGAGGGTACTGCCCTTGTTCAGTGGGCGGCTTGATAAATGATAAGCGAGTCAGCAGTCCCTGCATAAATTTCGGTAGACCTTGCACGATCATTTTTGTTCAAGCATTCGAAGGTTGGTAATATGTAAGTGAAATCAAGTTGATTGATAGTAAAAAGAGACGCCTTTTGGATATGAGAGGAGTATATTGCCCACTTCAAGGTGTTACTTTTCCCTATATGTAGCAGACTTATTTCCCTATTATTGCTGGAAATAAGCTTGTATCATAGCAGAGTTTAAAATTCGTCGAAATAGGAGGAGTGAATAAACAGTATTGGTGTTGTTTAAGAAAAATTATTCAATAATGATAAACTGGGTATTCATTTGCAATTTCTGCAGTCACATTTTCATCTTTGACCTTTAGAGGTCCCGTGACAGCATCAGCTGGCAGATATTTTTCTGTTGCAGAGACGGAATACGGGCCACGGATGAATGTCGTAAAATTTTTGTGTCGTAGACTGTAGGTCTAAGTGTGCGATGACTGCCATCTGCGGCTAATGTGTTCCTATAAGAAAAAATCAAGCTGTCACGGTGTACGCATTGACTGACATTTCATCTCTGCTCTCTGGAAAAATTGATGAAAGTCATGAAACCATCGTAAATTACATACAAAACCAAATTTGTATGATAAAACGATAAGCTGAGTGATAGTGATACCTAAAGGATTGAGAATTCAGGATTCCAGCCTTGGCTTCCTGTCCTGGATTTAATTTTTTTGGTAGATCAATACAATTGTCTATTCGGAAGTTGGAGGACCAAGAGCTGTCATCTCTGGAGTCTGGATCCATTATATCATAATAATCATATACATGTGGCTATAAAATAATCAAATCATATAATAATGTAGTCTTGTAATTGTAAGTTCAAGTTGCAGGTAGCCGTAGCCTCACTAGCCTGTAGCTAGGTATACCTACCTTAGGCTACCTACCTAAGAGGCTAAGCCGCTAAGGTATGTCAATGTGCACAAAAAAAATTTTTACCTCTGAGGCTCTGATCTCTGAAAAAAATTGATAATTATACTGCTGAAAAGAGAAAAAGTTTGAAAAATACCAATTATACCGTAAAATGGGGTAACTTAGACCACTTTTTTTTTATAAATGATGCCATTTTTTTACTAGCTAAATCAAACTTAAATTGAAACATGCAAAATACAGGTCTATACTCTAGCTTCACTCACCATAAATTGCTGGCTCCTGCCTCTCATAGTCTTTCTGTAATTTCAAAAAAAGTGATGGTCTTTGTTACCCCAGCAGGCCCAGCTCTTGGGGTACCGGTAACTTAGACCGGGTGGTAAAATCAATTATATTTTTTTGTAAAATAACTCCAAATAACTCCAGGTTTTGGTGCATTGTAGTAGAACTCTTCTAGTTACATATGCAAATGACAAACTTGAGGAAAGTGTCATAGTTTGCAAATGGGGGGCACCGCCCCATAATGAGGGAAATGTGACTACCTAATGGCAGCCCTGATGGGGTAATATTGACTGGCTTGGAAATTAAGTTAAAATTACCATATATAAGACTCTGTAGAGTCTGAAACATAAAGAAAAAACATAAATAGGCTGTCAAACATAAAATATGTTATATATGGTAATTTTATATTAACTTCCAAGCCGGTCTATGTTACCCCGTCAGGGCTGACATTAGGTGGTCTAAGTTACCCCATTTGGGGGCGGCGCCCCCCATTTGCAAACTATGATACTTTCCTAAAATTTGTCATTTGCATATGTAACTAGAAGAGTTCTACTACAATGCATCAAAACCTGGAGTTATTTTACCAAAAAAGACCATCGATTTTTTTAAATTACATCAATACTATGAGAGGCACGAGCCAGCAATTTATGGTGAGTAAAGCTGGAGTATAGACCTGTATTTTGCATGTTTCAATTTAAGTTTAACTTATCTAGTAAAAAAATGGCATCACTTTGAAGAAAAAGTGGTCAAAGTCACCCCATTTTACAGTACCTACATATACAAATAAAAAATAAACTATTATTAAACAATAAAGAAGAGATATATGAATGATGATGATGAATGGATGATAAATAAATTGAAATACGTATAAATGATGGATGAATGATGAAACATGAAAGAACAATTTGAATAAATGATGAATGAATAAATAACGAATGAATGGAAGAATGAATAAAGAATGAATGATGGTGTTAAACAAATGATGCAGGTGCTGAGTAGGATAACCATGGGTTCATTGATGCATTCATTGTATGATAAATGAATGATAGGAAAATGATAAATAAATGTTAGGTAATGATTGATAAATGATGGACTTCCTTGACAATTTGATTTAAGTCCTGTACAATCCTGTTCATCAGTCAACAACAAATTGTACCAGCATTGCACACATTGCAGTGTCTGTTCCAAGATGATTGGATACGGTACCCAACACTTGTAGCATGAAGGGCTGTACAGGGCCAGGTTGTCCCTCCAGAAACTGTCAAACCTGCTCTTGAAGCTGCTTATGGAGGGCACTGTGACAACCAACTCTGGCAGACTATCCTGCGAGTTGATTACTTGCTGTGAAAAGAAGTTGCTATGGATGCTGAGTCGACATCTGCCCTTTGCAAGCTTAACCCCTTAACGCCGCTTGGCAAGTACACTTGCCACTTGCAAAAAATGAAATTACTACAAAACAACAAAAGTTGAGGTTTGAAATGGAGTCTCACGGTAACAAGACGAGTACCGAACGCGTTCTGAATGAGTAACAGCGGCGGCAGGCGCTTCATGCCTGCTCAGTTGGCTTTGGAATTTGATGGTGTGAGTCATGGCGCTACTACGTCATAAAAAAATGTAGGTTGTCACTTGTGTCAGCAAGTTAGAACTCACTACTATTGTGAACAGTTTTCTTAAACGAACGTCCTAATGATATACCGTATATATGCAATTTTTTTATTCTTATATAATATGACTACTATATTGTGACTTGAATATAGGTGGCAAGTGTACTTGCCACTATATAAAAAATATAAAAGTAGGATATAAAAGGGCGGATATAAAAGTAGGGAACAGCCCTTTTTTCCGGATACCAACAGAAAATTAGTATTCATTTGTTTAACTCTTATTCCAGGTTGTCTCTAGATGAAATTCATGACTTCTTCTCATTGCAAGAAGATGCAGACGACCAATTTGAAGTCAAAGTAGCAATAGAGCCCCCAGAAGAAACGCCTGAAGCTGCAACAGATCATGACAGTGATGCATCAGATGATGAAGTTATGTGCGATCCCGAGCACCTTCCGAGGAGAATTTTGCTCGCTAATGTTCTAAATAAATCTGTAAATGACGGTCAACTCGAAATTGTATCTAATCCAACCTCAACATCTACCAGCCATGGATCAAAACGTTGAAAAAGGATGATCTACACGTGGCATACAGATAAAAGCAAGATTGAAAATCTAGTACCGGATTTTAGCGATGCACCTGAGGAACAGTTAGTCAACGCCACTGAAACAAATCCATTGGAGATTTTTGAGGAACAATTTTGGACACAAGATTATATTGAATTTTTATGTGAACACAGTAGAAACTACGCTCATCGGAAAGGAATCCCTTGTAGCGATGTAAATGCCGAAAACATGAAGGTATTTTTGGCCATTCTTATTCTCTCAGGGTACAATAAGGTTCCTCACAGGAGACTGTATTGGAGTGAGTTACCTGACACTCAAAATAAATTTGTTATGAATGCAATGAGACGGGATGCCTTTGATCAAATAATGATGCTTGCACTTCAACGACAATACGAAAATGAATGACGATCGATTCTACAAGGTGCGTCCGCTTTTTGAACACTTGAACAATGCTATCAAAGATGAGAAATGTTGTGAATACTACAGCGTTGATGAAATAATGGTTCCATATTATGGAAGACATGGTGATAAGCAGTATATTAGAGGAAAACCAGTGAGATTTGGGTTCAAGCTTTGGGCAATCAGCACGTCTGATGGGATTCTGCGGCATGTTGAGCCCTATTGTGGTAGTCATTCCAGAATTTCGGATAGGGGTTTTGGTTTAGGTGGTAACGTTGTGCTAGAAATGATCGAGAAAGTGAATATGAAAGCCGCACAGCACATTGTATTTGACAATTTCTTTGGTTCAGTTTCATTAATAGAGGAACTTGCACAGAGGAAAATCGCTGCTACTTGTACTCTAAGAGAAGACCGACTATCTGGTGCCCCACTAAAAAAGAGAACAATTTTGGAAAAAGCAGAAAGAGGAACTAGTGATGAAGCATTCACAGGCTGCATCTCGGTTGTAAAGTGGAAAGACAACAAAGTGGTAAGCGTTGCCTCTAACAAACTTCGCACAGATCCTGCCAAGAAAGCAAAAAGGTGGAATCGAGTGGCCAGGAAACATATTTACGTTGACCTACCACACTCAATCTACGTTTATAACCAGCACATGGGTGGTGTGGACCTATTTGATCAACAAGTAGCGGCATACCGGTGCAGAATAAGATCAAAGAAATGGTGGTGGCCTCTTTTCGCTTGGACTGTGAATGCACAGGTGGTAAATGGATGGAGAATTTCTAGGAAAAATGGCAAGAAAATCAGCTTATTAGATTTTGCTCAGCAACTGGTGATATCAACTCTGACTAAATATGGGAAACCTAAGGTAAAACCAGGTCCAGTTTCAATGCCTGTTGTGAATACAGTGCGGTACGGCAGTCATCATCATTGGACCTACAAAGGCAAAAGTCCGTACAATAGATGCCGTGAATGTGGCGCCCGTACCATTTATTTTTGCAGTGTGTGCAACATTCCTGTACACCCAGAGTGCATGGAAACCTTTCACACGAAAAAATGAACTTTGAGTGGGCCATACATGCATAGATTCCATTGGCAAATCCATCCATGTACTTTAGATACCTACCCACTCTGGTTATCTCTTCTCTTGGACATATGATTTTTTTATAGCCTGATGGCAAGTATACCTGCCAGTCTGTATTTCGAGTAATAATAAAAAAAGTTAAATTTTTTTGTCACAATACTTTAGAAGGTACCTAAATAAATAAGTTAAATTGAAAAAAAGGGTTTTAATAATCTGCAGGGAATTGTCGGCGTTAATGGGTTAAGAGAGTCACCTCTAGTATCCCTGTTGCTGGATAACTGGGTTTTAACACCCTCAAGATGGTTTGCGGGTGGGTTTTAACACCCTGTACAGTGTACAGTCTGTGCATGTACTTGTACATATCAATAAGGTCACCAGTCACCACACAGGCGCCTATGTTCAAGGAAAGGGAGATGCAATGCTTCAAGCCTCTTGGAGTATGACAAGTCTCTGATTGAAGAGAGAAGCTTGGTTGCCCATCTCTGAACATCTTCAATGTCAGCACATAGTCTTGTGAAATGGCTGCCAGGCAGAATGTTCATGTTCAACTATTGCTGATTGGCTGCGGATATGAAGCTTGCAGTGGACAAGGTTGTTGTCAATGGCATGGAAGTTTTTTTTTTTTGGAGGGGGGTTTAAAAGTGTTAGGTATAAAACAGAAAAATAGCTTTTGTTTATGAAAAATGGATATGGTTATATCATCAATAAAGGAAAAACAAGCACAAATCACAGAAAATGTAATTCTTTCTACATCTAGATCATCTACATATTAAGAGGAGAACTTTGGGAAGAGTACACTCAGCATGATTCAAGATTTTGCCCAGATTGCCCCATTTCCAGGGCTAATTTTGTCAACTTTTTTTTTGCTTCTGGCACCTTATTTTTGGAGATTCCATACAATAGCGCTTGCAAAGACCTTTATTAAAAACAAGCACAAATTCATTTATGAAATGTTTCATGGTAAGAAGTTATCAAGGAAAAACAACAAAAATTGTCCCTTATTATCCTGTTTGATGGTATTAGTGAAATAAAGTAATGGCCATCTTCTTAAATCATGTTATGCTTCAAATAAAAGTGACTAAATTTAACTTTCAGATGTTTGTAAAAGCAGGTTTTAAAAGAGCTGACTGAGCAGAGGGAGGTTTCTTCAAGATGCATTGCCACCAGGTGCTGACTGGGGCATGTAATATTGGTGACAGGACTTTTGCAGTTGGGCGAGTGGAAGGAGTACCTTTTACAGTAAGTTGATTTGAAGGTCTGCTCATTTTATGATGGTATTGACATAAATTTCAAATTTTCAATGTTGCAGAATTAAATTACATCATTCCAATTTGGTTTCATATTATGACCCTAACCTACAATTTCTTGCCAATAAGCTACAATTTTAAGAGGTATGTAAAATTCTTCAAATATTTGAAAATCAACTTTCTCAAATTCAAACTTCTTGCTAGAGTCTTTTTTTGAGCTAAATCTGACCACTTGATCTTGTGGCTTCAGTTATTTTATTCATAATCTTGTGTTCAGTTCAGACTTGATGTTTCATCAATTTCTTTGTACTGACATGAAAAATGTATTAATATCTTTTGAATGACTTAATTTTTTATTTCACAGGCATACGCTGCTGGATGCAATGTGGTCATTCTTGCTTCTAATTTTGAGCGAGTTCAAGTCATCCCAGGTCTTTGCCACAACAATATCCAGATATCATGCATTGACTGCTCCACTGACACAGGAAAAATTGCTGCTGCATATGGCAAGAGCGTCTGCATATTTGAACCATCCCCCATTGCTCCATGTAACTCAAGACATGTAAGTGCTTTATGCTGGACTAACTTCTCATTGTCAACACTTTATTTCTTTTTACTCTTATTTGTCATATCTCTGAGAAGGAAATCTAGAGATTTGCAATGTACAATGTAATGCCAGAGATGTTATTTCAGTTGAGATTACAATAATTGTCAAGTAATTGAGATTGTGCCCAAGATCACCATAAAATTAGAAATCAGTCAGAATTTATTTCCATTTACCTTGGATTTGCAATGCCTATTTACCGTATCTGGTGTGGGATTAGCTCAGGGATCAACATTTTGATGCCAGTTGCACCAAATTGTGTTTAATATTTCGTGATCACAAATTTGTTTCTTTTTTATTGCGTGTGACTTGCCATTTAACTGTGGAGCTGGTGTAACTTGTGAAATTTTCTGTAGGTATGTGATTATGGTCTTATTCTAGCAAAAGAATATTTCAAGTATGAACAATGAAGAATATCCTGTAAATAAAGAAAGATTTGGTTACTGTTGCTTAACAGTAGAACCAAAAATTTGTGAAGTCGATAAGATTATTGGGGTATTGAGTTTTTATATGTACTGGAGTGTGATTTGAGCAGCACTTGGACTACGCGTGGGTTCAGACGGGTGTTGTGGAGGCCGAAAGCAGCATCAACAATGTCTCATGGAACCTGGAGGGCACTCGTCTCCTCTCAGCTGGTGACAGCTTACAAATGTGGAGCCCTAGGGGAGCTCGGCAGCACCCTGATGAAACTGGTGTGTCTTTATAGTTGCTGATCTTAGAATCTCGTTCAATTTTGATTTCTTTTCATATTTTAACTACTAATTAATCTGTTGATCAAGGTTTGAGGCTTTTTGCCTAATATAGATTATCTAATGGATTATGACTGAAAAATCAAATCAAATAATCCTCAAATAAATAGTTCATAAATTTATGTTTTCATGTTGGAAATAACATTGATGTACGGGCATGTTACAGCCATGCCCGTGATGTTTGATCTTGGCGGCGAGCAAAGTGATCTAGATGAGAGTGGAGATGACAGCAACATCGGCTGCTGGGATTGCATCTGGAAAATAACAACATCACAACCTACTCAGCTTATGTCTTTTTCTCCGGACGGTTGTCTGTTCGCTACCTGCGGTTCCAACGACCGCCTTATCAAGCTCTGGTATGACGACTCACACATACTTGGCCAGTCTCGGTCATCTCACGACGGGAGCCCTGATACCGCGATCAGCTATAGCTACGTGTACTTGCCTCATCCAGCAGCGGTGACTGGGTTCACGTGGCGTACCACCAGCAAGTACATGCCCAAGGGTAGTGTGAGCAACATGGTTGTTTCTTCGTGCAAGGACAACATCTGTCGTGTGTGGGTTGAGACAGTCTTGCCAGATGACGGGCTGATACCCATGCACCAGCTAGACCCAGTGGCTGCCCAGAATCCACGTTTCCGCACTCATCGCCACAAGCACAAGTTTGTTTCCCGCCTTAAGCACATCAAGGCTTGTTTTGGGTTGCGGCGCCAAACCAGGTTTCCTATAGGCATCAGTGCTTCTGGTTTCAATAGCTCAAAACTCACTTCTGGGCAGTCAATGAGCCCAACTAAAACTGGATGTGACCCAATAGTACCCACTATGCCATCGACTTATTCTGTCCACGACTTCCCATCTTATGGCTACCATGCCATGGGGGTGACTCCAGGTTTTCATTTCCATCTCGCGGCATCCATCAACGCCGCTACGGATATCCCGCTAGTGCCCAGCCTGTCCTCATCTCAGCCTGGTGGAGGAACCGATGACTCTGAGCATAACTTCGTGCTTCACTGGCTCAACAACAAGGAGATGCACTTCACTCAGGAGGCTGAAAATCTTCTACTTGAAGTTAGCAAGAAGGCTCTTGAAAAAGACATTCCCATTCATGCTATGGATGCCGACCGTCACTCAGACACGAAGGACGGTGAAACAACGTCGTCCACTAAGAGCAATCATCGCCCCTCCAATACCGGTGTCCGCGGTCGGAGTGTCGAGGAAGACGAGACAGCGCGCCCTCCCGCCACCAACCACAACCTTATGAGCGCTGCCACCTCGAGCACGAGCATCGCCACTGACGTCACCGCTTCTAACTCCGGTTATTATTGCTCACAATATACCTATCTCTTTTGTGTTTTAATACGCTGAGATGAATGCGTAGTCCCGTGCAGTATGTTATCAACTGTGACAACTTTCTATTCTGGCTAATAATATTGTTCTATTTCATCAAATAAAATTTGGAACATTTTAATTCAAATTGACCACAGTTATGCTTCCTGATTTATCTAAATTAGGCCTGGGCATATTATTTTTCCTAAATTCATGTAACGAGTACGTGTTTTATGTAATATGATGGAACATTATTTAATTTTTATTATATTGCTGATACTGACCTGTTGTTCTGTATGCTGTGGTAGCTCTTGGTGATGCCCTGGATCGGCGCATAGAAGCGCTGTTGCGCAATTGGCTACAGAGCTCCGACATGCTCTTCTCCGTTCATCCCGTGGATGGCTCACTACTGCTCTGGATTTTGGATTTCCTCGACGATTACCACGGGTCTTTCCGCCAGACTCAGGTGTCCTTCTGCGCTCGCATCCCGAATGCTCTGCCTCTGGGTGATGCTATGACCATGTCGCCTCATCTGGCGCTCTACTCGACGCCTTCCGTGTCGTTCGTTCAACAGCTCATTAAGCTTGAAGCTGCCCACGAGCTTGAGTGCCGTAATTACAAAGCTGGTATTAAATATAGCGGCTCAAGACACGCTACCAACTCTTTGCTCTCCGCTACAAAAGATGATGCTGAGTCACAGTTGCCCGTTGTTAGCATGACCACAAAACATGCCAACGGCTCATTGAATCTCTGGCATCTCACGGTTGAGGGGGGTAGCAAGTTCACTCACGTGCTCAATATTCTGCATCAGAGACGTGTGTGTGGCCACAGGTTCCAGCTGAATGCCGTCAAGTGCCATCCTGAACTGCCACTGCTGCTTACCACTTCTCATCACAATGTGCAAAAGAAGCAAACTGATCCGCACGCCGCTCCTACGATTTGTGTGCAAGTAAGTAAATTAATAAGATTTTATGTAAATTTAATTGTCATTATTAGCATTTCCCTGCAGTAATATGATGACATACGGTGACATAGTCTATGATATCACATGGCGTCAATCTTAATTCTGAAGTACGAGCTGAGGGGTAAAAATTTGAATTACTGTTGTTTCACGCAGACAAACTGGACGGTAAGTTGAGTTTCTGTAATAATTTTGTCATAAAAATGTACTGTGAAGTAACGTATGTACGCGACAGGACAGCAACACGGGTCCGTGGTGCAGCGAGTTGCTCGTGTGGCGCGTAGACGGCGTAGGGCCGTTATGTCGCAGCGGCGGCCTCTCTGAACTGGCTCGTCTCAACTCCCCTCACCCAACGGCGTTCTCCACTGCCGCTTGGATTCCTGCACTCATGCCTAGCTCGAGCCTGGGCAACCTCTGCAACTCCCCCTCAGCCTGCTTCGTGGCGAGCGATGGGCAGAGGCTGCGTGTGTACCAGACAGTGCTTGATGGCCGGGCGCTGCTCGCTGAGATGTGTGTTGCTGAACGCAGGAACCGTCGCGGGATGGAGGACAGCTTGCTCAGCATCAGCACTGATGACAGCTCACTCAGGGAGCATCCAGGTCATACGGTGAGTTACGTGTGTGGAATGCGTTCATTCTGCACGTGTTGATGTAAATGGAAAATGTTATCTATATGGTCTTGAAATTTCCCACTTATCGCCATGACCTATTATTTTACCTGGTCAAACCATGAGTTTAATGTGATGAGTGAACTCGCTTGTTTACCGAGAAAAGATTTATGATATTTACTTATGGTGAAATGTTTGAGAGACAGCGTTGCTAAATCTTTTAATATTTATTTGCTGTTCTTTCATGAGATTAGTCTGGAAAAATAAATTGTAGAATATTTGTCGAAGTTGGAATAAAAAGGGCAATATCCTAAATATATAATGAGTAATTGATTTGAGGTTGAAATAATAATTAACTGCTAAAAGAAGTGAGAGATCTCATGAAATTACTCATCAGGTTTGTCTAATATTAGTTCTACTTATCGTGTGCTATGTTACAGAACTTGGGCGAGGTGTTCACGATCGTGTCTGAGCAGTCGTCCGCTCGGCCCGGCTGCGTGCTGCAGCTATCTTCTCTGGATGAATCCGAGCCTGCAGATCCTGCAGGAAACACGACTCTTCTTCTGCACGTGTACCACCAAGGACTGGTTCTGGGACAACAAGCTGCTTCTTTGAGCAAAGACAAGAGCAGCAGCAGAGCCTCCATGGCCGAAGAACCATTCTACGTGACGCAGGTGCTAGAGACGTCGCGTGGAACAGAGGTGCAGATGTGGCGCTTGGTGTTGGTGACGCAACAGCCTGTGCACGACTTAACGTCTTCGCCTGATGGTACTGATGAAAACGACGATGTCTTCTCTCAGTCCAGGCAGGCTGAAGAACCCAAGTCGGAGGAGTTACCTTCTTCTCATCCTCATCTAACTGACGCTTCACCTGTCATCAGCAAAACCAGCAAAGTGTGCTGCCAAATTTTGCCGCTGCCCGCTGGTGTAACAGTGGTGCATGCAGCTCCTTCTGCTGGTCATCTGAGTTCTGCTTGCATTTATCCAGCCTGCCAGGCTCCGTTTTTGCTTGCAACAGCTTGTTCTGACAATAAACTCAGATTCTGGTGTTGCAACGTCACAGGCAGCGGGGAGGCAGGCACAGTCGAGTGGGTGGAGTGGACAATGATGAGCCGGTCTGGGGAGAGCGCCATTGATCTGCCTGGAGTGCCTCTGCATGTGAGCTGCGCGTACAGCGGCCGTGTAGCTGTAGCGTTCTTGCCTTTCGATCGCGACTCTGTTGTTACATCTGTTCCTTTCAACAATGCCAATGCTTCGAAATTCTCATGCAAAATTGCAGTGTATGAGTGTGAAAGCAACGGAGGTTCTGAGTGGGTCATGTGCGAGCCTGTCACTGTGGAGGACGTCGTGGCCATGGATGCGTGGCAGCTGGAGGAACAGCTTCTAGACCAAGCACATGTAACCAAGATAGCGCACTGCCGAAACACAACAACTAATCTTGTCTCTGCTCTGTCTTCTGACAACATTCAATCTGTAGGTCCGTTTAAAGGTTCACCAACCTCGCCCAAAGCTTTAGCCACCTCTATGCACATGCCAGTGGGTCCGACAACGTCCTTAGGTCCTCTGGATGGGGCCTCTACTGACGCCTTGCGGTTGGTATCGAACATGCTTCACGTGCCGTCCATGAGCACACTGCACTCCCTTCGCTCGCAGAAATACAGCAAACGCGGCGTAGAGGTGAAGCAGAGGGAGCCAGTGCAGGTGGACTGGGTGTCCAAGGAAGACGGTTCCTTCCTTCTCACTGTGGTCATCGGTAGTAAAATAATCGTACTGACAGACGTGAACGAGGAAATGGCCGCCGCCACGATGAAAACTGACACGATAACGGGCGTGGGTTGTACTGCTTCGCCCCGAGCTCCTGTGCTGAAGAAGTCTCTGTCTGTTCACCAGATAACTCTGCCCACTAAGCAGAAATATATGGAGCTCACGCGCGCGCATCTGCAAACTGCAGATAATCTTGCTCCTTTACCTATGAGCGTTGGGTGGACACGAGAAGGCTTACTGGTCGTGGGTATGGACAATGAGATGCACTGCTACACTCAGTGGACCAATCCCAGTAGCAATGGTAACAGTTTGTTGACTTCTCTTCAACCTAAAGCTGCTCTGCCAGCCCACTTGCAGCCTGCCTGTTCTCTTCTTTTCGACGAGAAAAAACGCGCAGGAGACGTACAATTCATCAGTCCTGAGCCATACACTGTTGGTATCATGGAGGCCAGTCAATTGATGTTCAATGTCCTGCCACTCTACCATCCTCGTCAATTACACGAACTTCTCAACAGCGGCAAGATCCGCCGAGTTAAAGCTATATTGGCTCACTTGCTTCGCTACCTTACGCAACTTAACGATGATCTCGGCGCCTTAGGTGGCTCCTGCTCTGTGGTTCCTAGTGATGCCAAGGCTTCGTGGTCTCGTTCGCGCACGCTGTCTGTGAACGCCCCGCACAGCAGCGGCAGCAGAGAGGGTCGTAGTTCAATTAGCCTGCGACCTGAAGATATCAACAACCTCAAGGAAGTGAAGACCGTTCCTCCAATGCCATTGTGGCAATTGCTAGAGGCAGACAAGGAAAGCACTGCTGTTGCTCTGCAGGAGAATCAGGAAGAGGCCTACGCCGAGCTATTCGGTGGGGCTCTTCCCACTGTCGATGACGATGATCTCAAGCTAGATGACGACGAAACCGACCGA
This sequence comes from Hyalella azteca, assembly GCF_000764305.2. NCBI lineage: Eukaryota > Metazoa > Arthropoda > Malacostraca > Amphipoda > Hyalellidae > Hyalella > Hyalella azteca. Next base: position 44,027 of record NW_025946307.1, on the reverse strand, counting down.
GGTCTTCGCCGTACTTCTGTCTCCCATGAAAACCGTGGTCTCACGTATTTCGGTCCTCGGCAGACTCAATATTTGGCAGCGATGCTCACTCACACTCAGCTTCCTGGTCTTTCCTCGCTCGACCAAATGCACTTGCTAGCGCTATCTGACACCGTGGCTTCATGCAACGTTGACTTCGCCGACAAATTCGACATAAGTAAAGCCAAGGAAGCCATGGCCAAGGAAACATACTCTCGCGCAACCACTGATGAGCCCTCAATGGAGTCTCTTGATGATTGTGGGTTACGTTTTCTCTTGGCCTTACGTCACCACACTTACCTCTTACGTTGCCTCCCTGGCCAGCGATCTGCTCTACAGCGTTCCGGAATTGCTTGCCATAACATCGTCTGGGCGTTTCACTCAGAAAGTCAAGAGGAACTTCTGCAGTTTTTGCCTTCATGTCGTCAAAACAATCCAAAATGGAGTGAACTACGAGAGCTTGGAGTAGGCTGGTGGGTGCGCAACAACACGGTTCTACAGAAACTAATTTTGATGGTTGCAAAAAGTGCTTTCCAGCAACGCAAGGATCCTCTCGACGCTGCCATATATTATCTTGCGATGAAGAAGAAGTCTCTTGTCTGGGGTCTTTTCAGGTCCATTGACGACAAACGCATGACGGAGTTCTTTGCCAGTGACTTTACTCAGGAACGGTGGCGTCTTGCTGCCCTCAAGAACGCCTACGCACTTATGGGCAAGCAGAGGTTCGAACATGCAGCTGCGTTCTTCTTGCTCGCAGGAGCCTTGAAGGACGCAATTGAAGTGGTAGTGGCGCAGCTGCAAGACGAGCAGCTTGCTATGGTCATCATCAGGCTGTATGAGGGAGAACTTGAAGCCATGCCGCCTGCTCTTGAAAAGATGCTCTACACCCGCGTGCTGGGATGCGATGAAGATGGCACTAATGAACAAGTGACTCATCTCCACCCTGATCCCTTCTTGCGCTCCATGGCTTACTGGCTTATGAGGAACTACACGGCATCTCTACAAACGCTCCTCAACACTGACCCAACCTTGGCAATCTGTCATGACAGCTATGACGAGAGTAAAGCCAAGGCTTCTACCAGGCTCAGCAGTAACATCTCCACTGCTGATCCCACTGTTTTCAACTTCTATATATACTTGCGCACGCACCCTCTTCTCATTCGTCAATGTATTGCCAACACCGCCAAGTAAGTATGGATCAAAACGATACCGTGGAATTGACTAGGTATCAATTGAGGTATTTTTCTAGGTTAATAGGTTATAAATATTTTACTTCGTTACGAGCCCCAGAGGCTCTCATGTAAGAAAATATTTTGTACACTGTAATTTAAAACAAATTAAAGAGAATTCGGAATGGAAAGAGGTCATAATTATGTCTGTTATACTAGATATAAGATGTGTTCTAACAAAGTAAATAAAAATGATCAATTCTTGAGAAATATTTGATGCAAAATGTCGTGCTCCTAAATTTTATTTCTCTTCTCTAAATTTATTTCTTCTATTTATTTCTCCTGGTCTTACATCAATTGTTGTATTGTTTGTTCAGAGACACGGGAGGGGGTATGATGGCGAGCTGTCTGACCGTTGGTGCCGACCACCTCGACAAGAAGAGTTCTTACGAGAGCAGCATAACACTGCAAGAGCGCTGTCTCTACTTCACTACTGCGTACGCGCACCTGCAAGCTGGCTGCCCCGTCGTGGCTCTTGAGGTTCTGTCCAAGTTGCCGGCCACGGTGCAGCAGAGTGCCCCAGATGGCGGCGACACCACAAGCCTCCATGTGTCTGAGACGGCTTCCCAAAATCGGCCTTCGCTGGGCATGATCAACACAGGTACCCTCGATGGAGGGCTCGAGACCGCTGGTGCGTTCGATTGGAGCAGCGGCGGTGGAGGCTTTAAAGACACAAGCGATGAACTGCAACTCGACTTCTCCTTGGATGTTGACGATGACGAGGTGGAAAACGAGCCTTCTGCACCAAAACAGGAGATGGACCCAGGGTTTAAAGTCAACGAAACGAGAGAAAGCACGTCAGTTAGTTCGATCCCACCTCGTAAGACTTTTGATGTGATGGCTCAGCAACTCAAGTTCATCGCGTGCCTGAAGATCATGATGAGCGAGCTGGGAACTTTAGGGAGTTCTTTCTTCAGTTCTACGAGTTCCAACGATGGCATCACCGGTGATTTCGGAGGTCAGCTTCGTCACGACCTTCACCTGTGGCTAGAACACGAGGTCGCTGCGCTCAAGGAGCTCAGCGGTTACTCTCCTGTTCTGCCTGAAAGTGACATCCTCGTGAGCAGCTTTACGGCTCCCTCTGATCCCAATGCGACATTAGGACTTTCAGGAGAAGATCAGGCATCGACCAGCCTCCATGATATCCTGCAACGAGAAAAATTGCAATTTGAAAATAAGCTCGCACGAGCTGCTCGTAGGAAACGGTGGCTCGCTGCTAATCAACAGTTACTGCACACTCTGCTCGCATACTGCTCGCTACATGGCTGCAGTGGTGGTGGCCTCACGATGGTTCGGCTAGAGCTGCTGTTGCTGCTGCAGGAGTTACAACAAGACTCGGCTGGACGAAATATGCTGTTGTCACCACTGCCATGCCCTACAACTCTCCCTCTACTCTCAGCTGTTGTTGCTAGCAATAAAACCGTCGTTGCAGATCCTGTGAAGCAACTTCAGAACCTTGGAGAAGACCTGCTCGCAAATGTAGCGAGCGTTCGCGCGATAGGCAAGCACGTAGGCATGCCTCAGATGTTGGGAAAAGTCGCCGTTTGGAGGGATCTTGCAATTGCTTTGTCATCGTCGCTTCATCAAGCGCTCTCTGATTCTGAGCCCAGTCGTAGTTGGATTGCTCGGCCAGGCGAGAGCGGCAGTGCTGACGAACCTTTGGAGGTCACTACTCAGCCTGGAAAATGGCCTGGTGTCACTTCCCTCCTATGTTTGATGACTAGGGAGAAAGACGAAGAAACTCCCAAGCTGAGTCTACTTTTGTGCGAGGCTCTCGTCGGAGTGTATATTTGCCTGTTGGCTTATGGTCTGGTGACGTGCGATGCTGCGATTCTGTACAGACTTGTCTCTCGGAAATTCTCCAACAGGGAATGGGCTCAAATTTTTGGCGGTGGAGCTAAACGTCCCGTCAAGATGAGTGCCGCCATACCGCCAAGTGTGTTGGCAGGCGGTGGTGTTGAGGCGGTGAGTCCTTCTTCTTCTCCTGCCGGTAGTGACCAGTTCCTTACGTCGACGCTCTCAAGCCTGCAAAAGACTCGACTTAAGTTCAATATGAAGCTACTGGGACAACTTGGTTTCCAGGAAGTTCGCTCACAAACTCAAGATGGAGAATCGAAACCCGCTTTTAGGGAACAGTTCGTCAGTCCCAGCACTTCAATTGTGTCCTTCCTGATGACCAAACCGGTGCTTCCTTCTGAAGACGAGAACATCGACTATGATTCAGCGGGCAGTGATGAAGAGGAACTTTATGAGGAAGAAGAGGAAGAAGACGATGTATTCAAGGAACCCAAGATATTAGCTGAGAACAAAGAGCATAGCGACCATCGGTCGTATTCTTGGTGTCTTCTGCGTCTCGCCTGCGTGAAGCGAGCTGAAGCCATTATCAAGAATTTCTTCTCTGTTCCACAAATTGATTTTCCGGGTAGGTGGATAATGAAATATAATTCTTCTATTTTACTCCACTATAACTCGTAAAATCTAGTCAATTGTACAATATTTAATTTGATACAACTTCACTGTGGCTAAATTCATTCTTTATTTATTTTTTCGATCGATCGGCACACAACGATGTCAGATTACACGATGTCGCATTATTCAAGTACTTCGGCAAATCTACTAACAAGCTCAACAAAAGCTGTATTAAATGACTAACCATTGTGAGTTGACTATATTTAAATATTTATTTTACACGTCACACGTGTCTCATTGCAAGTGCGCTATTTTGCGGATGTGCAGTTGCGTGACTTTCATAGATTTATTTATTTTCAAGTAGCCATTTTGTCAGTGAAATTTTTTGTTTCCTTTCCACTCTCCGACTGCGATGTTGACTCAAGTACTTGAGCATTGCATGATCTCTACTAAACCGCCTATACGGAGCAAATTTTGTTTCGAATAATTAATAAACTTGTCTTGTGATTCACACTCCTCCTATGGAAAGCTATCCTGTTGCTGCATGCACTCATGCCTTTCTTGCACTCATGCCTTTCTTTCACTCATGACTCGCTTTCACTCATGCCTCACATTCACTCATGCCTCGCATTCACTCAATATCTCACATTCACTCATGCCTCACATTCACTCATGCCTCACATTCACTAATGCCTCACATTCATTTTCCACCATGCTGCACAGAGCTGGCAGTGCAGTCTCCTCTTCTGCACGGTGTGCTGTACACGCTGCACTCCTGGACCAAGGATCTGACCGCTGAGCTGGAGGAGCTACAAGGACCTCCTCCTGAGTACATCCCGGGCTGTTTTGCCCAGAGCGTCCAGCCTGGTGCCCCCGCCATCAGTAAATATCGCGGCCTCAGGGAGACCCATAACACGCCCTTCGCGTGAGTAATACATTCAGTTACGACGAGGACATTTGTCACCAATGTTCTGTCAAGTAAATGACTATTATTATAATTTTAGTTTAACACGAGGACATTTGTCATCAATGTTCTGTCAACTAAATTAATATTATTATAATTTCAGTTCCGACGAGGGCATTTCTCACCAATGTTCTGTCAAGTAAATGACTATTATTATAATTCCTTCCGTTTATTCGACATTCGGCTAATCTATTCTGAGTAACGCGCTGTCCTGACATTAATTGCTGCCTGTTATCCCTGAATCATTGTTGCATTACCTAGTACCTACTCAAGTTCTTCTGGATGCTCACAGTTGCGAAAGTTTTTCCCAAACGTCTTAGATGACATATTTTAGCATCAAAAATTTGAGTCTTAGAAGCTCGATGAGTCTAAAATATAATTGAAGACGTTGCATCATAACCTCAATAGCAGAACTCCCTTGAGCCTTTCTCCATCTTGATTGCCACCTATTTTAGGTTTAGAATACCCAGTAAAGTTTGTTGGTGGCGCAGGCGTGGCCAGAAGGGCGTGTCGGTGGTGGTGCGTCTGTGGCAGTTCCTGGTGAGGCAGGATGACGTCATCGAGGTCTTCGTGCGCTACATCTTCGCCAGGAAGCGGCCGGTCCCTGAACCCGTGCCCCAGCACTCCTATGCCGCCTCAGGTCAGTCTCGCTTCTCTTCTTTTTAGCGCATTTTCTCAGTTATGGAAAAAATATAACTCAGTACTCACCGCAGTGAGTGACAGAGAGCGCATTTTCTCGTCGACGAAAACATGAAGTCACGGGCGGACAGATGGACAGACGGACATGGCGAGCACAATAGTGAATTTTTTTCATAAATGAGAAAATGCGCTGAAAAGGCGCTATTGTGCTCGTCATGTCCGTCTGTCCGTCTGTTTGTCCGTCCATGACTTCACGTTTCCGTCGACGAGAAAATGCGCTCTCTGTCACTCACTGCAGTGAGTACTGAGTTATATATTTTTTTTAAGTTATTTAGTTTTTTTCTCTTTAATTTTAATCGGGTTGTATGTTCTGCAACTATTGCTTTAGAAAATTCCCACTTATCTAGTTTTATTTCCTATCACTGAGATGAAAGTAATCCGTCGACCGATAATTATAAGCATGAAAATATCGTTCCTGCCGAGGTTTGAAAATATATTAATCCGCCGTGAATCAATTATTTTGGTTCACCACGCCCCAATTGTTAGTAGCGATCGCTTGTTGGTTGTTTAAACGAGTTGACGTAGGTTTATTGTCACAGAGGAAGCGCTGAGTGACTCCGGCGATGGAGCCGGTGGCGGCACAGATGAGGGATCAGAGGCTGGTGGCGGCGGCGGCGGCAGCGGTGGTGGAGGAGGAGCTGCAGGTGTAGGAGATCATTCCGAGGTGGAAGTGCCCACTCCTGCAAGTCTGCCAGCATTAGACCCTGTACGCATCATCCACAAAGAACAAGACAACATCGCTGCGTTCTGCATCAATCGGGTGAGCAATAATCGTCTTGCCGTGACGAATCAAACATTTTAATCCAATTAAATCGGCAATTGAATAGCATACGGAGTGACATGTCTCGCCTTTTCTGTAATAGATAATCTAATTATCTTGTATTTGCTGGGATATTCCTCAGCGCTGGTTAACGCTACCGCCGTGTATTACATATTTTAATTGATTAATTTTGAATAGTCAGGACAAAATTGCATGTTACTTGTAGTTGTTGACGAAAATAAAACTGGATGATATTTTTATTACAGCTTGTATTAGGAAGATCATTGACAAGGTTTTTGATACACGAACGAGTTATGTATACTATCGCAACCAAATCATTGATTTCATGGTGAATAAAAAATATTTAAAGGGTTCAGAAAATGAATACAAATAATACTAAACGGCCGTGTATTGTGACGCTGAATTCTAAATAGTTTGTATTTAATTGAGCGGAATCATGGGGCACTCTTTTGTTCTCAATCTTAGGTTGGCTGCAAACAAAATTTGTGTTGTACATGATTGAGCTAGAACTGTGTTACCGTCATGAGTTGGGGTAGTTTTTGTGCAAACGTGGGTATTAGTTCCCAAGTACATTATGTATTGCTTTTGCGCATTACATGTGTTGTTTTTCTGTAGCATGTCTCTGTGATCGTACAGCTCATGAGCTTGTGCCACTGTGGCATGTCTCTGTGATGGTACAGCTCATGAGTTGGTGTTGCTGTGGCATGTCTCTGTGATGCCAAAGCTCACGACATTTATGTCGCAGGTCAACAGCGGGCTGATGAGTATTGCGACAGTGAAGGAGGTGCAGGAGCTGGACATCTCGCTGCTGCTGCAACATCCTAACTGGCTCTGCAACACTACCGAGCTCGACCTCCTCGCTCCTACTAAGTCAGACCTTCGTTCCTTTTGTAAAATTTAAATACTCTATTTTTATTAAACTCGACATTTTACTTTACTTCGATCCTAATGTTGAAAGTTTTTTCGATGTTAGGGAAGGGTTGAACAAACACGCAGGCTAAGTCATAACGTCATTTTTTTCAATAAATTTTGTCCATTTATCAATATTATACTCGTGTCTATATTAATTTCAAGAAATTTTGTCATTTCTTTTACAATTTGAAGATATGAAGATATAAGAATCCTTAGGTGTACAGATAGTATTTAACTTTTGATGTATGTTTGAATACTATTAATCAGGAAGTAAGGCTGTGAAATAAATCATAAACTTCTCTGAATTTTCATCTTTGTTACTCGTGCCATGAGTGTGAAAGCTGTCGCCTGGGCCCATAATGGCAGCAAGAGATTTTTTAGAGACCAGTTAATTTACAATTTTTTTATATAGGTACTTCAAGATTATATTCAGTATCTAATGTATAATGATGCTGGCTATCTATGATATTTTGCTGGTCTACTTTTAGGACAAAAAAATATATATACTATATAACTCAGTACTCACTGCAGTGTGTGACTGAGAGCGCATTTTCTCGTCGACGCAAATATGAAGTCACGGACAGACTGACGGACGGATGGACGGACATGACGAGCACAATGGCGCTTTTTTCCATAACTGAGAAAATGCGCTAAAAATAAAGTCACCAAAAATCTGATATTTTCCGCAGGGAGGGCGAGACTGTGAACGCCTCCAACTACCTGGTGGTGCAATGCCCTGCTGATAAAGACATCCTTGACGGCACCAAAGGTTTGCTTTTGTACTGGCTAGGATTGTCTGGCTCGCTGTGCATTTTTAATATACTGCATTTATTTTTGCTATTTTTAAGGGACTTTATTGCCTAAAAATTTTGATGAATTACCCTTTGTGTGCCCGACTTGTTGTCATCAAGGGAACTAATGACTACGTAGCGTCTAGAAGGCTGAAACGTAAACTTGTTTTTAAATTAAAGTTTTTTATATTTTAATTACATGGTCCTTCTGTTTACTCATGCGCTTCGTCTGTCGGGGATTAAATCAAGTTGTAGGTATTTATTTCTGCATGTTCCTGAGTCTCGCATACTCGCTCATGCGGCTAATTCGGACTTGTTTTGCTTTTGTGTTCATTTTTGATTTGTGATGCAATCATTTGCCTACTGGCCGATTCAGAGTTTGTTCTCGTTTAAAACAGTACTATAATTAAGCTGGTTGATCATTGTTAAACTTGGGGTTTTCTGTCAATTTCCTGCTTTTGGTTTTTTTCAATTTCTTGAATTAGTTTTACCTACACATTAGTTAATGTGATGTCAAAAATATCTTCACTGAACTCCGCTTAAATTTTTTGTCACTTCATTTTTTAATGTTTTACTGTTTCAAAATTATTTTCAGCGTCATTCACTGTGTTTTCAGGAAGATTTAATAATCAAATTAAGAGATAATCGCTTGAAATTAACCATGATATCAGCAAATTATTTCGTCGAGATGTTATTGTTTGATAAGACTTCTGTTCAGATGGTGGAGCTACAGCAATGGTCGGGTCGTCTTCCAGCCTCAACGCTCAGACCGGCCGTGGCGCCTCCGTCGTGAGTGCCAGAGACATACTAGAACTTGATGCATTACGGGCACTTGATTCATTACGGGCACTTGATTCGTTACAGATGATTTACGGATAGAGATGGTGTTTACAGACGAGTCGGAATGACCGAGACTAATTTTGGAGTACAAATGCTCATGTGTCTACCAGCGATAAAAGATTTACGGATGATTTACATGTCAATCAGCCAGATAGACGGATGATTTACATGGCAATCAGCGAGATTTACGGATGATTTACTTGTCAATCAGCAAGATCTACGGATGATTTGCTTGTCAATCAGCAAGATCTACGGATGATTTACATGTCAATCAGCAAGATTTACGGATGATTTACATGTCAATCTTCATTGATCCGTATTGATCCTCGTGCAGTTGCATGTTGAATATTATGTTGATAACTTATATGGGTCCGTGGTCGTGTAACTGAGCTGGGTAGCCTTGCTATCCATGAATGTTCCTCATGCATACATGGAATGTTTCTCATACATTACGTCAGGCTATAAATTGCTGAATCTAACCTGTATAAATAATTTATTATAGAATATCTTACCCTATTAAGAATCATCTTCTTTCCGTAGAAAATTAGGTTTTATCCAAGTTGGTTTCTAGTCCTGTTAAGTATTTATCTTCTCTTGAAGGGACTAAAGATTTTCTCTAACTACTGCTTGTGTCAGCAATTAACTGACGGTTGAGTATGAGTTGTTGTGGTACGAGTTTTGGTGTGAAATAACGTCGATAAAATCTGTATTGGATTAATGTCATCATGTGTACACCCTGATCCTTATTAACACTTTTGTTAATGTATTATCCTAATATTATCCTATATTAACACCTTGATCCTTATTAACACTTTTGCATGTATCTCTTCATATTCCAAATCGATGAATTGCTACCGTTATCGCAATCCTGCTCCACCTACTCTAATTTAAAATATTTAACATGTTTTACACTGGATTCCTAAACACTCAACGTGAATTAATAACCATAAAGAGACATGATTTTTCAGCGGGAAACATACTCTCTGTACAACCTGACTCGTCTTGTGTAGACAACGTGCGATAACACCTCGTTTGACTCGTCCTCGTGTTATGTGACATACGATTAACCTTCTTTTGACGCTTCAAAAGTTATTTTTCATGTTCTTTCATTTCACTAATATCTGCATGTTCTTTGCGATGATGTGATTTTTATTGATTTTTAAAATATGAATCCGTATTTCGATTAGCTTTAATTTTCTGCCTGAAATATTTGTAATGCTACCTCACTTGCGCGCCGGCCTCACCATGTACATTACAAAGCACATCTTGCTTTCGTTCCTAAAGTTTTTGTAATAGTTCTGAGACAACTATCCTCCTTTCTTGTCAAGTGGAGTTTTTTATTTCTTTTTTTCAGTGTGATATATTCACTTTTTATTTTTTGCACTGTCCTGTTATCACTACTTCTACCATCATTAAATCTCCCTGTATATACTCGCTTCCTCTTCATCAATAGCATCCTTCTCTATTACTCATACCCATTACAATCACTCGGCTTTTCTTCCCATTTCAATGCTGCTCTCAAGTTTCGGGAATTAAAAGGAGTCCATTTCACTGGCTCGAACAATCCTCGGTTCTGTCAGCTCGTCATAGAGCGCAGCCGACACCACCTCAGGCCGGTGAGATCGCCAAACATTTTACTTGCTTTCCGAACTCCCATACGCGGCACTCATGTACTACGTTAATGATCACAAAACCCACGTATACTGCGGATTATGCTTACGTGGATACTGTAAGTGGCCAACGCTGCTCGTCTGCACTGAAGAACTGGCATGCCAATGAATAAATGGCGTCGTCACTTTCTTAACTGTTTTGGAGCCTTTCGCAGTATCTATGAGCGCATTGCCTCTATATTCTATGTGAATCTTCATATTTATTACCCCTCTACCGCCTGACATGAGTAACCGAAGCAATATTGTCACAATACTTCCCAAAAACGATACGTTATTGTGAGCGCAAAATGACTTGCACTTATGGTTGCCGCGACGTACAGTACTACAACTTTAAAATGTTCTCTGTTGCATACAAACGTCCTCAGATTGCTACACTTAATGGTTTACGTATAATTCAAGTTGAAAGTTATGATCCCGGAGAGTGACATATACGGCGGTTGAGGGTTAAATTACTTGCGGGGCAGGCGCGATGCATCAGTTCAAAATACTTGTCTGATTTTTTTTGTTTTGAACGCAAATTCTTAAAAATGTAGAAATTAGTTATAAACAAGATATGTTAAAATTTACCTTTTAATTTACTGTATTTGCTTCTAATTTGGTCGTGAAGGCTATATTGAAGAAGCTCACTCATGTTCACATTTATACTATGCACTCGAGTGACCAGGGGCTCTCGTATTTTCTTCTTTAAGCGTAATTGGTGCTCCGATAATAAATTTATGTCAAGAATTGTTCTTTGCTAGCATCGCAACATTATTGTGGATAGTAAACAATTCATAACCCACTTAATCTAACCTATTACTATCAAAATAGTCACAAGTTCGTAACTAAGTTGGCTAATCACAATGAAGCCAAAATCACAAATCATAGAGGTGAATTCAGTCGCTAAATACCGGTATGCTTGGATCGTTTTGTCTACTTAAGCGAGTTTCGATAATTCAGTCCCGGATTTTATCTCGCTGCTGCGATGGTGCAGCAGGCTAGAGTTCCAAAAAATTTTTATCCATAATTTTTCATCGTACTTCTGGTACCTACTCCCCCTTTTGAGCTTGGTAGGATTTAGCCAAGTTCTTAAAAAGATTTGAACCGTAATAATAGTGTTGAAAACTTGAGTTTACACATATACTCATTTGCAGATCCGCAGCCACAAGACGGAAGGCGCGCGCCGCATGACCGCGCATCCCGTTCTGCCAGTCTGTGAGTCCTGGGCTTACTTCTCTTCATTTGTACTTTTACTCCAAGTTATCTAAGTTAACTTGGTAATTAACGTTACTTAGTTAATGATGATGTTTGCAAACGAGTCGAACGATAAGAGTTTAGTTGGAGGAACAATGAGGTTTACAAGTGAGTTGAAAGATAAAAGTGTAGTTGGAGGAATTCCGTGAATTGTACAATAGCCAGAATATTTTTAAAGAATTAGTTTAGTGATAAAATACTGAAATTAATTGTAATTGAAACGGGATGATAATCTTATGAATAAATGTATAGTTTGATAGTGTGTCAGGTCAGATTTTGAGTAAAAATACAGCATTTTTGCTTGATAGCTCTTACCTATTCAAAGGAATAATTTTTAGAAGTTAAACGGTTTGCATTGATCGAAAATGATGAAAATTCTTGAATTAAAATTATTCTATAACAATGTTCTATTTTATTAAGTTAGGGATTAATTTTTCGCTGCTGAAATTAATCGGGTACTTGCGTGAGATATGAAGTTATTCTGGGACTAATTTACCATATGGCCCAGTGGTTAAAGTTCAGAGTACCAAGATTGGCGCAGGGAGGCGCGGGTTTGATCCCAGCTCTGGGCGCCAGTTTCTGGTCAGAAACGGCAAGAAGGCCGGGCGGTTAGGCACAGCAGAATTGTAGCAGTGAGTTGCGAGTTCAAGCCCGCAACAAGCTGTGGATGTTCTGTGATGTTGAGAATCGGCGACAGGCCTACGGCCTACTAAACGCTGAAACCGCTATTATTATTATGACCTGTGTACGTGCAGATCTGGTGGGTTGTCAGGACGGGTCGGTGACAGTGCGGGAGTGGCAGCACACAGGAGTGGTGGCCCGGCCCCGCCCTGGGGGCACCTTCGCTAAGGTCACCAGGCTGCACTTCAACCAACAGGTTTGTGCTATCATTATTTTGTACTGATTAGCTGCACTATTATTATTTTGTACTGAATAGCTGCACTATAATTATCTTGTACTGTTTAGCTGCACTATTATTATTTTGTACTGATTAGCACTGTTAAAATAAGTTTCGATCTTTTGATCACTTCGTCTGCTGTCTATAAAACAAGAGATCGCAGGGCGTATAACATTATTTTGCACTAGTCACGAACCTACTTGTATAAGATCGTAATATTATTCGTTATGCTTCTCGAGGACTGTCTTTACGTAGTGATGTACAGTGTACACTGTCATGGGAGCCAATAATTCTAACGCTCAGTCGCTTTTACTCGGATGTGCGAACTGGAAATTAGATATCGGGTTATTTTTTCTGTGTAATTAGAGTTTTCTTGTTTCTATTTTTACTGCTTAGAAATTCGTATTGTGCGTTGTTCCAAGCAACACCAAAATTACATATTTTTTTACTTGCTGCCACCCAAGCAAGTGAACAACAACAAGCCAAATTGAATAGAATATTAATTGTTCAAATTTGCAGGGAAACAAGTTTGGTGTGATGGACTCGGATGGCAACCTCTCCTTGTATCACCTGGGTCTGGGAACTCAAGTGACCAAGCCCTTCTACGTGAGTTTGTTATAAGAACTCGTGTCGCAGTTGCACGCATTCTGAGCCTTAGACCACAGCTGCAGGGCCCAGAATGGCCCTTATTTTGCATTGTTTTTAACAATGCAAAATAGTCGCAGTTACTAATTTGTTTATATAAATATTGATGTAAGGACGTTCGTAAACGTCACCGTATTCTTAAATTTGGGTCATGTATGCTAAACCAGTTATATGACTGCGAGTTTAATGCACAACTGTGGGTAAATATGGGTAAAGTAACACGGGTAAATTCGAACTAAATATTTCCAATAATACAAACGAGACGACGCTTGTGCTCAGAGTCACCAGTGCCACAACAAGCACGGCAGCGACTTTGCGTTTGTGGGCTCCTCGAGTTTGCTGGCGACGAGCGGCCAGTCGTCCGACCACCGCAACGTCGCGCTCTGGGACACTCTCATGCCGCCGCGCAAGGCCAATGTCGTTTGTGAGTCTTAATTCATTTAGACTTTATTCATCAACTAGTATTGTGTTTGATAACGATACGTTTATTTTATTTCAAAGTTTTAACTTGAATTAACTGCAAGGGGAGACTTTCCCCGAACTCACAGTTTTAATTACATGAATGGTTGATTCACAGACTAAGATCGTAAAACTGGATACGAATGTAAGTATGGAATATCAGAACAAATTAGTAAACTTAAAAGAGTAGTGGTATCTTTTAGTTATTTTTTTCTTGACGTTAAGTATAGTTTAGGTCGTACGATACAAATTGCTTTGGCAACTTTTAACATTTCACTTGACTAAAAATTACATTACTTCTGTTTGTGGTAAAAATCATCCTTCTCGTGCTACAATGCAAAATGTACTGGGATCACACATTTATCGGAAAGTGGTTCTATGAAGTATTAAATAGTTCACGATTAAATAACTGTTATTTGCTTTCTCTGATTACTGACTTGTTGCTGCTGGCGATAGCGTGGCTGTGTCTTTATAAAAAGTCCTTCTGTGCGGTAATAAATAGTTCACTATAAACTAACAGTTATTTGCCATCTCTGATAACTGACTGTTGTTGCTGACGATAGCGTGGCTGTGTCACGAGAGCGGCACGGCAGCGATGCTCTACGCTCCCCAGAACCAGATCTTGCTCAGTGCCGGCAAGAAGGGCACGGTGTGTATCTTCGATGTTCGACAGAGGACGCTCAGGCACAGGTTCCAGGTTGGTTCTTTGCCTAGAACCTAGAAGGAAAATTCATGCACTATATATTTTATTTGCTGACCTCACTCCTTCAGTTTAGGAGAAGATTTTGTCTGACATGTATTGGGACGACACGCGTGTACGTTTTCTCAGCAATGTTCTGTGCGCACTCTTTCTCCAATTTCAAATGAATTAAAATTACATAGTATTTGGCTTAATCTGAAACTCCATTTTTGTATTTTTACCCCATAGACGTCACAAAAAAATGCAATCAAGCTTCTATCTAGCATTTCATATACCTCATTACTTCCTCACTTAGCCACTTCCCCGTAGTTTCTGTTATTTCCAGCGCATCACAATAAGTGCTGCTGAGTCACCAAGAGCTAAAATATCCCTAATTTAATGATAATATCACTCGATTATCTCAGGCCCACGAGAGCGCCATCAAGTGCTTGGCTCTTGACCCCAGCGAAGAGTTCTTCGTGTCGGGTGCTGCAGATGGCGACATCAAGGTAAGTCGTGGGGCTACAGAAACAGAATTTTCTTATCAGCTAAGTTTACTTGCTGTTAGCAGCTAAGTTTACTTGCTGTTAGCAGCTAAGTTTACTTGCTGTTAGCAGCTAAGTTTACTTGCTGTTAGCAGCTAAGTTTACTTGCTGTTAGCAGCTAAGTTTTACTTGCTGTTGCAGATAAGTTTACTTGCTGTTTGCAGATAAGTTTTTTTGTTGTTTGTAGATAAGTTTACTTGCTGTTGCAGATAAGTTTACTTGCTATTTGAAGCTAAGTTTACTTGCTGTCCCTAAGATTTCTTGCTACCAACTTTTACTCTTCACAATGTCGTAGTTCCTATGCAGCAAAAGTCTCGTACTTAGGCATTGAAGGTTTATGTATAGTTTGTCATTAGATGTGCATTGTATGAAAACTGTCCAATTGAATTATCTTTCTCTACTTGCAAGCAGAGTGTAATAAAATCGAAATCGATCGGGAGAATAGAGTAGTGAAATATATCCCCATAAAAATGAATAATTATTTTTTTTAACCGACTCTATTTTTGAGCATCAGAAAACTATGGACGGACTTCATCAAACTGAATTTACCCGCAGGTGTGGGGCCTCACTGTGCACAACTTGATCTATAACCTGCCTGGCGAACACTCACGCACGTCCCTCTTCAAGAACCTGAGTCAAGGCGTGACTCAGCTGCACCTTGACGCTCACAACAGGCTCTTCTCTTGCGGTGGCGACGGCTCTATTAAACTCCGGACATTTCCTGAGCGAGACCTTAATCTGAACCTGCTTTAATTCTCGTTGTAACTCTGAACAAAACATAGTTTGATCATTTTAGGCATGATGGTTAGTTTGAGTAGACATGGATGTTGTTATAACAATTGCATTGATATTGTTTACGAGGCTTCTACCACTGGACTTTAAACTGCTGATTCCTCCCGAAAATTGTGATTCGCGCAGGTCACGTGGTGTCCCTGCAAATAATATTCACATTCTTGTCACTCGACATTGCGTTGCTGTTAAGGCCCTTTTCCACTACGGGACTGATTCTGAAGGATTAAGACTAGCCTGAGACCAATAAGCCTCAGGGCTGGGCCTCAAAACTGGCGTGCGCATATGCTGGGATCGAGACTTAATTCCATCTGGGCTACCGCTCTACCGCGCGCGACATTTCATTGCGTATATTGGAGCGACAGCAACGCACAACCTGCTGGGACGGAAGTCACAGCGACACTCTCGCAAAGAGCGGCTCACTCTGTAGTCAAAGATTGTACAGCGCTTCATTCGCCGATGAGCCCGTCTCGATGGGCCGGACTGCCTCAGTCTAGCCTGGAAAAGACAGTTTTTCAGGTGTCAGTCTAGCAGAGTCTCATAGTGGAAAAGGGCCTTTAGATTTGGTCAGCGCAGGATTGGTCCATTTCTGAGCCGACGGACGACAATTGAGTGTGTTTCAATTGTTCATCGGTTCATTCTTTGATCTGTGCTTTTTTCTTCGCATGAACCATCAATAGTCAAGTATGTATGTATTTATTTGTTTTGTTGTCAGATGGTTTATCGTTGTTTATTCATAATGAAATGTTGTTTTTAGTTATTTTCTGCGTGTCTATATTTTCTTTTGAAAAATATAGATAAAGTTTTCCTTGCTTGCGCGGCACATATTTGCGGCAAAGCTCTTCCTCGTTCACGGTTCTACCGGAGTGGCTTGCTTCTCTTGTTGCTGAAGCATAATGAGATAGAGATAAATCTCGTATAATTTTATTCAACTCTTGAATTTATATTGCTAGATATCTAGTCATTAATGTTGGATAATTATCACTTATATTAATGCTCACCGACTTTAACTTAACTCGTTGAAAAAATAACAGATATCTAATCAAAACGTGCGCTCAGACTACGGCAGAATGGAAGTCTTGAAGTACGGTATTGTTCTTGATGTGAACTGCCACTCTAAGTTGCTATTTTACTTGCTTGTCTTCTACGAGGTTTTATTGCAGCCTGTCCAGCGATTTGATGAAATTGATATAGTCATCTCGGTTATTCTGTAACCAGTAGAGCGCGATATAAATTTTTATTTATTGAAGAAAGTGTAAATGATTTCTTGCTCCTGTGAAAATTGCAACTTTACGAGTTCCATGTGCCCTCAACTTTCTCTAGTTAGTTTTTCATAGTTTAAAATTAAATGAACTTATGGTCAGTAGATAGTTGGTGTGAAAGTGTTATGTCATTCACAGCCGTTGTTTACGTACTGTTTCCGTGGTAGTGAGGCGTTATCGAGATTCTTGAAAGCTGTTCGAATGATATTTTTGACCGTCTACATTCCATTTTCTGATTCTCGTACACATATACAATCTCCACAGTTTGTTGATTAGTAATCCTGTAAGAATAAAACGTGAGAATTAAGTTATCATGTCAATTTCTTTTTCATCCAAGCTTATCACGTGCTAATGGTTGAATGCATCGTATCTTTATTCATTTATCAACCGGCTCACATCGCACCGTGTTTCCTTCTTCCAAAACAACATCTCTGCACAAGCTTACCAGTTTCACTAATAAAAGTATTATTGCAGATATGAATAATCCGGTGCCAGTTGCTATCGTTTTATTCTGTGACGTGTGGACTGAATGAGCTGAGTTTCTGGTCATGCAGTTGTCTGAAGATTAATTATTTCTTCATAGATGTCTGTAGTTGTGTAGAGTTGATAGCCATCTCTGATGAGCATTTAGTGAGTGTTGTTAAACTGTTCTTGTTTGCTTTACTCGTAATCCCTTTAAAATATTAATTCATCCCACAAATAATTCAGGAAATATACGTTACAAACCAATCACATTTCATTTTCCTTTTATCTCATTTACCACATTAATTGGCAGCATACTGATAACGACATGCTACCTTACCGGCAAATTTACATTGAGCCGTTGATGTAGGCCTTATGCATGTGACATTTCCGAACCTGATAGCATGTACACACCTGCCATTCAGCCTATTTTCATGTAATTTCTGTGGTCAGATACTCTGAAGTTGAATAATAAATTCCTATAAAGGAATTCAGGCGAATCACCGTATACATTCAGTGAACAAACTGAGGGAATAGCCTAAGTTCTTCGAGATGGAAATCCGGTCCATTCCAAAAACATTCTGATTGCTCTTCTTTACATGAAAAAACTCTAGTCTCATTATCATGTCAACTCGGCAAATCGTTCTGATTGCTACTAATCCTCATCCAAAGTTTTAACTATTCTTGAAACTAATAAGACGTTTCTCGAAGTTTACATTTCCTTTCGCTAGTTAGACTCATGATGAAAAAATGTGTCCCCTCTTCTTATTATTGCCTTCTACCTCATTTTGGATCGCGATTCAATCCAACCCCGCTCTTCTCCGCGTAATTCATGCATAATTAAGTCGACTTCAGTAATGAGAAGGAATATTAGGCTGCGACCGTTGGACCATAACATAATTATTACGAGCAGCGACATCCCAGCGAGCAAAACTTCACCTTATCAAATGAGGCATGAATTGCAGACCGTCAACGGCCCGATGTCTTTACATGCACTCCAGGATTAACTTGGTTCGGCAGAAGCTGTGGAGGAAAACTCGAGTAGGTTTAGAGAGACAATATAGTCGCTGAGAGCGCTGCCAAGTGGCGACGGGAACAAGAAGAGTTAGGTTCACTCCCTAGTCGGCTTGGCTTCCACATTTAATTACATTAAAATTCCTAGACATTTGAATGACTCGTCTTTCTCTAGCCAACGAGAGCCTGTTAAATGCAACCTTCTTTCAAAAGACTGCCAGTCTCCGGGACATAATTTCTCGGGAAAACTTTTCTTAACACGTTTAAATATATTCTACATTTAGAGGAAGGTTTGAATTTACTCCTGCAGTTGAGAACGGGACCTCAATTCGACTGCCCGCTGTTAATGGTGTTAATTAAATAAATTAGTGGGTGAGGTGCTGGATGAGGGATGGAATGGAGCGAGGGAAGAAGAACAAATAAAACAGGAAACTGAGACGGTAGGATATAAAAGGATCAGATTATTTGATTGTTATCAGATTGTTATAAAAAACTTTAATAAGAGCTCCTATATGTTAGTAAAATATGAGCGCCGCGACATAATTTCACTTTTTAAAATTTACATTAAAATATATCTGCTACTTGCCGCTGCCGTCAGTTGTTTAATTATAAATATTATGCGTTATATTATGGTCATTACTTCTCTTGATAAATACGACGACCATAAAATGTAGTAATTTAGTTGTCATGGGTATGGTGACCGCTACTGGTTAAGAGATTAGGAAAAACAACGGTCATTTTAAAAAAACTTTACTGCCGAAAATCACGCAGAGCTTCTTTTCTATCTGTAAGAACGGAATACAGGCTCACATTCGTCGTAGTCGATAATTCTGGCAACGATCAATCTTCCACCCTTTTCTCGGATACGCTCCTTTCCTATCCGCAATTTCTGATCTCGATTCGAAAGCTTTCTAAACCATTATTATAATTCTACTTCTCGTTGGTACTTAATTCACTACCCATTTATATTAGGAAAAAACCTATTAATTAAATAATAAAATGAAATTTAGTCTGAGATCTCTACGGTGTGCTTTCTGAAGACCGCAGTGTACAATCCGTCTCAACCCGTGATTGAGGATTTTTGCGACAGAAATTAATCAATGGAGGATCACTACCATCACGACAGCTAGGTTGAGTTCACATATCTGTAGCCTCATTGCCAGCCACATACGGTGGGTGTTCCACCTTCAGCGGTAACACCACAACGACTCAGTGATGCATATCCGACTAGCCGATGTCAAGATAACATTTTTCGTTAAATAATAACTACTTCAGGTATGCAAGAAGAAAAATTTTGGTATTTTAGGGTTTTCGTTCATATTCCTGGATGCTGAGGATGTAGTAAGCTTGGCAGCCTACTCGAATAAGTAGAAGGCCTTCGGTGATAGTCAATTTCAGTTCGGCAAATATATGTTACGATATTTGCCTTGTGGGCTGCGTAGCAATCATAAACTGCGGAGACCTGTGGAGGGCTTAGGCATAAATGGTGCCATCTATTTTCTGGCTTCTGAAACCCGTGCTGCATCGCTATAATTAGCTGAAGATTTTGTCTTTATGGATCAATCTTAATGGATTTGCATTACAGTAAAAAATTACGAAATGTGCCAAAATATTCACATAATTGTTCAGTATTGCCAAAAACGTGTTTAAAAGTTACACTTGCAGTTCTGGCTTTTGCAGCAAAACGTAATAGCAACGATCGATTGTAACTAGAAAATGCCGATAAAATTAAGGTAAACGAATTATTTACCATGCCACTGCTCGATCAATTTAAATTCCATAGCAACGCACTGAATTTTCGAAACTTTAAGGTTCTCAACAAACATACGTACATCAACACTAAAGACCACTTTGAAACACTAAAACACGCACGCTCCTACCCGAAAAAATAAATTGATAATTATATGAAGTGATATACGAATATGAAGTGATGATTATCACCACTTCATTTAATCGCTTCATATAATCGAATATGATTATATGAAGTGATATACGAATATGAACAGCAATTGTTTACGTTATATTGCTTACTGATTCGAATAAAAAAAAGTTCATAGCGAAAACGTCGATTAACCATTAGATTCTTTTTTTGAACATCATAATATTCATATTTTGATTATTAAAAATATTTACCTTTGAAGCGCTTTTCTCAGAAGCGTAAAATGACTATTTTGGGACTTTTTTCGCTATGAAAACTCGGCAATGTTATGAAAATACAGCCCCAGTGGCCAAATATTTTGTGCATGAGCGAGCCTCTTCTGCTGCATTCGTCAATTACTCAAAGGACGCTACTCGCATAGCTTTCATGCAGCGCGCGTTTTCCGCAAAGTTTATAGGATTGTGGTTTATATTCTACAAAATTTAGATCCACATCGTGAGAATGGACAATTCTTAAAGGTTAAAATTTAAGACAATGATATCAAAAGACGATCATTTGAAACCTAAACCCCACGAAGATGATTTGAAGAATCGTACATGCTACTTGCACGTTTTGAGATGCACGCACTCCGAAAGAGTCCAGAAAATAGGTTCGCGTTTCGATGCTGTTGGTATTTGCTTTCAATTGGTTCTCAGAGGTGCCAACTGCGCCCGCATCTTCCTCCGCTTCAAATATGTTCGATGGTGGCTATCGTTTTGACTCTTTAATTCCGTCGAACACTATTTTTGCAAACCTCTGTGGCCAGCACGTAATTTCATTCTGCTTGATTAACTCACATAACTTTTAAGATTACAACTATACTGTTAAAAATTGGAGTTGAAAAAATTGTGATTTTTCATAAGTTCAACTAGAAAAAGAATATCTTCTTTCATCCTTGTAGGACACTAACAAAACGTCGCAAAAGGCTGGATCGACAATTCTCCGAACTATCCCGAACTCTAAAAAGGTCGGGAACCATTGTCTTATATCTTAAGGAGTTCAATGATTTTCAAACCAAAAAATAGATTTTTTTCGTAACTTAAACTTCAGTGTAATCCCTAAAGTTACCCAGCGAAGAGGGTTCAGGAAAAAGAACTCAAGTTATAATGAAGTTTCCTAAACGATGTTCTCGGCCTACTGACCTCAGTTCCGCCACGTCACTCTTGTCTACCTTACAAATTACAGTTGGCAGATAAAAATAAGAGGCGGCCTCACGCCGGGCAGGATACTGTTTTTAACGTAAGTTTGGACCTTGTAAATTTTCATGAAGCTACGATGCCATAAAGTCACTGCAACGCACAGCCTGAGTTCACTACGAGCTTCGAACGAAACTCGACCGTGCGGAGAGTTTCTCAGTTAGGTAATAAATGTATCACATTACAGGTAATGAGTGAAATACGGAACTAGAAATACGATGACGCGGCACATAAGTGAGCTAGTACAGGAATTCTCTTCGAGATATAAGCACCGATTTAAAAATGTGAGAATAAAGACTGCAGGGCCACGATTTTTTTTGCTGAAGTTCTGCAGAAAAATGTAAGTGGGGTGAAGTCTGAAGTAACACTCATTTGTTTGACGGTGTTCAACATTTTGAGTTGATTTGTTTATAAATACCTATATTTCTCGAAGAAACATACATGGTAGGTGGAGGGCAAGGAGTGCCGGCTTAGTTCCGTCGTTGACGCTGTTTTACTCCTCTGGAGACCGAACTCTCCGGTAATGACTTCGATAATAAGACCGAGCGAGAAACTCAGCCCGCTCTGCCTCGGGGCAATATTTGATACCACTCGAAAAAATTCCAAAAGCAAGGCCTTTCAATGAAAAATATGTATTAAGTTTAATCCGATCCGCGATAAAAGGAAAGATATTAAATAACTTCTCCAAGTTAAAAAAGTACTTACGTCATGTAAGTTGAAAAATGTTTTTCGGTCTAAAAACGAAATTAGAAAAATGATCCCATCCGATCCACTGATAGAAAAATAGAAGTGTGGAATAAATTTGAAGTCGCTTGGCAGCTTTACGCTGCCTTGACTTATGAAAACGTGGTACTAGTTCCTAATAATTTTTTAAATACATCCGTGACGGAGTCCATCGTACTGAAGCAAAATTGATGGCATTCGATATCGCAAATGTTCTGCAGCCATCAGAACTTTTGCAGTTCAAATCATAGGCGCTGAGTCGGATCTGCAGGTCGCCAGAAGTTATCGGAATGAATTGCGGCAATTTATTACGTCAATATGAGAGTTCCATGTCATTGTTATGTCGCAAACTGAGCGCCCGGGAATGACTGTCACTGATGACTTCAAAACGATCGTTCATTTTAATGATGGAATGGAATCGCTTTTGGTCTCCGGGCCTTTGGCCCCCCTCTTCAAGACAATATTCTTGTAATAACACGTTCTCGAATAAAAATAGTTAAAGCGTTAAAAATATTTCAGACTAAATTCCAGTATGAGCGAACCAAAATCATTGGGCTTTATACAGTTTTAGCGGTAGAACGCCTGGGTTGAATGATGTTAAGACATAACTCAAGCGGTTTTAGAACGATAAAATAAAGAATGAGCATAATTTTGAAATAGAGTTGTTTTAAATAAATGAATATTAAATTTCTTCGCCTTAGAGAGAACGACTGTCAGAATTGGGAGAATTTCTGTCGAAAATTAAAGGCCTTGTGTAACTTATCTACTCACTACATTTGAACGCCTTCAGCGGCGGGCTTCTCGAAGTTCGATTCTAAATCACAAAGAATCTGCCCATTACCGATAATATACTCAACAGATTTTATCTCCGTGCTATAAAATAAAGTATTTCATCATGTTCCCATAGCTAACCCTATACCTATAATTTTAGCATTCATTACAATGATAGCATCACCCTTCGGCTTTATATTCTTCAACTACGATGGACTTTTCATGTTCACTGCGTTTACGTTTACGAGTGTCGAATTAACTTTTTTACGTCAACTGAAATCCTAGAAGAAAGAAAGTAGCAGTATTTTATTTGATATAATGTATTATATTGCAGGCCCGGCAGTAGAATTCATTCCAATAGAGACTCACCGGTCGCTACACCATACCTGTTTCTACGTGTTGTGCTTCATCATGCCCGCTTAATTATTCATCAACACCAAAAGAAAGATGAGTGATCATTCTTCTGCATGGGAAACAAATTACTATTCAGAATAAATTATCTTTTATTTATGAGACCGAAGCTATTAATGCAAGCTTATATCTAAATGTTTCCGCAAAGATATTTTAAAGTTCGGCTTTCAGATTCAGTCACTGTCGTCCATTACTTCCTGGACATCTTTTTGTACATGATGGAACATAATTACGTGTATTAAAGCTAAGAGCGCAATATAAAATTTATGTACGAGAACGATGATGAACGTACGAGAGTTTTTCTATTCATAATAATATTATGGGGAGTTCGCTCCAAGGCCCGAGGAATTAAAAACTTTTTCTTTGATGCCTGATCAAAACAATGCTAATCTTATGAACGCAATGAATGATTTCCTTTCAGCTGGTAACGTATGCATGCGACAGGAAATCAAAGCTTTTAATTCGGAGTAGTTTGAGCTTTCGGCCCTGCCAGAAAGCAGTTTCTAGCACTTCAAAGATACCGAGAAAGTTTTAATTGCAATGTCGCTAGGGTGCTGCTGCATGCCATCATATGTGAGCTGTTTGACGGGTTCGGCAGTGAGTGTCAGAGCTCAAGGAAAATACGTCAGACACTCGTCCCGAACGAGGAGCTTGTATAGGAAAACTTTCTAGCTCTTCAACTCAACGGAGTTAGGAAAAAAAGTTGTCTCGTTCACAAATTGCAGCCATTAAATTATTCGAAGTGTGACGTATCAGATACTGATAGTTGGGTTGAATTTCCTGCACGTGCACGGAACTATACTGTATTTTTCTGAATAGTTCCGTGCATACTGTATACTATACGGAACCATACTTTATTAAATAGGTGAAGATTCTGAACCCAAGCACACGTAAGGTAACATAATAATATTGTTTGATAATAATTTCCACATTATTAGCCGATGTGTCTCTTTTCCTATCATTGCATGAGTCATAAACGAATGGAAATCAAAATCGTTTGCAAGGACAGAAATGCAGAATTGACGTGTTAAGCTTCGCTCAGTCTCCGTCTGTTCATCGGTCACAATAACCGCCTGTCTGTCATTGAACAATAACCAACGTATGCCAAATAACCTCAGTTTTCAATCATACATTGTTTTATAAACAGGATTCGTATCAGTAACACAAACAGCTATTTTAATTTGCAATTTAATCTTTGTTTATTTGAAGGATAAACCATCAATGACAAATAATTGAATCCTGACCAAGCTTGTGTGATGCAAATGTTAGCAATACAAGCCCGATGATATAAATAAAAATTTTGACGATACACCGCAAACGCCGTGAACGCGGTGCTTTAGCAGGCACTCGAACGCCTTGAACGCGGTGCCAGCAGACACAAGAACGCCGTGAACGCGGTGCCAGCAGACACAAGAACGCCGTGAACGCGGTGCCAGCAGACACAAGAACGCCGTGAACGCGGTGCCAGCAGACACAAGAACGCCGTGAACGCGTGACCAGCAGACACAAGAACGCCGTGAACGCGGTGTCAGCAGACACAAGGACGCCGTGAACGCGGTGGCAGCAGACACACGAACGCCGTGAACGCGGTGCCAGCAGACACAAGAACGCCGTGAACGCGGTGGCAGCAGACACAAGAACGCCGTGAACGCGGTGCCTGCAGACACAAGAACGCCGTGAACGCGTGACCAGCAGACACAAGAACGCCGTGAACGCGGTGCCAGCAGACACAAGAACGCCGTGAACGCGGTGCCAGCAGACACAAGGACCTGTCTCTTATACACATCTAGATGTGTATAAGAGACAGACAAGCAAGATTGCTCGTGTTCAGTTCAAGACTATAGTAATATGCCCAGTATTAATTTCTTCTTGTGGCAGAGGTGGACAGAAGCGCGCTAATGTAGCGGCCGCTACATTTTCAGTAGCGGTAGCGGCGATACATTTAAGCAATTGTAGCGGTAGCGGTAGCGCCCGCTACATATTCAAGAGCGATACGAGGTTTTGCCGCTACAGCGCTACCGCTACATTTATAGATAAAGACTTTAGATTTTACTTAATAGTATTAAATATTATTTAAAAACCAGTATAATACATACATAATATAAATTACAGAATAAAACTGTACAAAAGATTTCGGTGTAATGTTGTCAACCTCAGCCTGTTACTAGTGTCCAAATGTTAGTTGTTACTTGTTAAGTTGTTACCATCCAGCAGACACAAGAACGCCGTGAACGCGGTGCCAGCAGACACAAGAACGCCGTGAACGCGGTGCCAGCAGGCACAAGAACGCCGTGAAAGGAAATAAATAAAAAGGAAATAAATAAAGACACGTTGTGCTCATGACGCTCGTGAGTATTCAGCAAACATTCAGAGTGTCGGCGCGCTAGCCACATAAAGCCAGAACAAGTGTGGCTGTGGTTAATTGGCTCAATTTACGATTGGGCGACGATTGTCATGGGTTTTACAGATGGCAATAACGCGTGCGATTGTTGTTATCATGCAACACAACTAACGCTATTGGGATCGTGCTCTGCTCGCTATAACAACATCACTTGCAATTACAGCGCACACAATCGCACTGCGGTCTCTAAACAAATGATTTGTTACTTGTATGTTCCTTTTGTATTTATTATTTTCAGAGAAACATGATTTATTTAGTGAACATGATCTTGTTAGCAATCAAGGTACAGATTTTATTAGTTGTACATAGAACATAATGGTTTGATATGGTATCGTTAAAAAATCCTAAAGTTACCAAAAATCTCACCGTTACAGGTGTCACGTCTCAACTGGACGCTTCGATGAACCCGTAGAGGGAAAAAGCTTTTGCATCTCAAAGTAGATGACCGGAAATAGACCAAATTTCCAATATGACCAAACAATATGGTACGTGTAAATTACAACTGAAACAGAGACACTCGTATAACATGTCACTCAAGCGTGATTTAAGCCATCCGTGATACGCCCGTAAGAGAGGAGAGAAGTGCCAGATATCCAGCATGTATAACATAACATATTGATCTCGGCGCTGAAGTGTAGGCCTGATGTGGCCTGTCGCCGACATACAACTCATGTATATACATGAGTTGTATATACATGTATATACTTACATCATGTATATACAACTTGGTCCCGCAGCTGGGCCCGGCAGTCAGCTACAACGAGCTGTGTGGTGGGTCGCTCTAGAAGCGCTGTAAACTCAAAACTACTTATAACTTCCGGTGAACAAAGGCAAAGCGTCTAGTTGTGTCATGTATAAGGTTGGATATAAATTATTATTACATAATTGCATTATTACAAGACATTTTGTTCGTAGCTCACGTTTAAACTATTAACTTTACATTGCCAGTCATATTCATGCACTGGTCAAATGGATTGATACACAACAATTTAGAAGTGATATATGCAATAAGTTTCATTAGCGTTGCATAAATTACACAAATTTAGGCATTATTTTACGTTAAAACCTTTATAATTTGACCTAAATTATAAGTAGTTCAAATGCAGGAAGAGATTTGAAGTGATACTCAAGTTTTTCGGGAAAGAAGTGCTGACAAAAGATTTACAGCGGTGAAATAAATATAAGAGAAGCATGCCATTCCATCTAAAAACGCTCTAACAGAATTATACTCTTATAAAAATTACCTCAGCAGATGGAAAGAACTTTTGAACGAGGCAACTACACACGGACCCCCATCAATGTTTCTTATATCTTTTCATTTTTGAGCTTGTTCTCGAGAAAAGAAACGGTGCTTGGCCGATAGCCGTTCACTTAACTTGAAAGACTCCTGAACTTTTCAGCAACTTTGGCAGCCATTCGATCACCTTGGAGCCATAATGATCTGGAACAACACAACAAAAATCCTGCAACAACTCGCAGGATATGGAGGCTCATCAACAGCCAGAAGTCGCTCATCCAAAGTTCGGAAATCTTCGACGTCAAGAATTGCGAGCAGCTTCTTCGGTCTCCAAGGACCGGCAAATCTCTGATCCGTTTCATTAATCGGAATTCTTAATCGGAAAAATTCTTAGGAACAATTATGGTATGTCTATTGCTATGGGTATGTCTATTACTATGGGTGTGTCGAGTATCCTTGATGTCATGAGCGTTGCGAACTGTATGATTGAAAGCAGAGCTCAGATTCAAGTTTCAACTGTCTGTTTATCAGAAAGTCATTATAAAATTAAAAAAAAAGTCAATCATGGATATATCATATATTATACATGGCTGATGATACTAACGGTACTCATATTTCCGTAATAAATACACGTTAAATCAGCCTCATTAGAAATTGCTCTCCAGACTTTCAGACTCAGGGCAAAGATAACGAAGAATTTCAATTCAATTCTTTGCTCGGCATAAACTGGTCTCTTTGAGAGCTTTGAATGACCCTTGTGAAGGGTTATTGGAGTTGGTCGAGTTATTCTTGAGGGGGGAATCTGCGTTTCGTCTCGCACACGAGTTAAGGGGGCCACGATGAGGAAAAATGCTACTTGTAAAGCCGGGAAATGTCTGAAATTTTCTATTAGATTCCTATTGAGGTCAGCAGAGCTCTTGTGGTCTATTTCCAAATAAATAAGACGGAATTCACTTCCGATTCAACAAAGAAACTTATTGTATAAGGAGACGACAAAATATTGCGTTCAAATATATTAATGATAGATAAAAATTCCACACAACCAAATATCCTAATTCAGGAGGTATGAGATTTATTGACAAGGATTACGGAACTTTCAATAGACGTAACCGTCGAAACGACTTCAAAAAATTTACGCAATGGACATTTTACAGAAAAACTCCTGGCGGTTCCATTTCTTTCTTTAATAATGGGATAAGTCGAAATAAGTAGTTTTGTTGTTACGAAATGCGCTCTCGGCCTGGTTTTGGAAAGTCAATACATTCCATTGAAGAAGATCTCTCTCGTTCACATACTAGATGCACCAGTTTCATTGGCTGTTCACCATCAAAGTTTATAAACTAGTTCGTTCTCTTCAAAATTGATGAGGCTTCCTTCCAATACCCGTCCGCATGGAACAGTCTCTGATGCCGGCCCTCCCATTAGCCTTGAGAGATCATTATTTCCATGTCGCTCGACGCAAATGCCCGAGCTTTTCTCCGACTGGAATTCGGGCACTCAAAATCATTGAACTGGTACCATTGGTACCAATTAATGGAGTCCAAAATTAACCAGTAATTTGTAAGTTCATATCTGAAGTTATGAAATTTTTGTTGATATTGTACTCGTATAAACTATCAAGAAGCTGGCAAAAATGAAATTTGTTAGTAAGTAGCACTGCAACTCTGAAACTGTACCACATGTACCATATAATCGCCTCTAATCACATAATCTCTGATCAAAACTTCACCGAACGAATAAATCTTTCCGCTTCCGCATCCATAATGACGTCGTAATAAGCTCTGTGGATTGGCAATAAGAAACTGCATTAAGTGGCAAATGCAGGAGGAAGACAACCCAGTTAAAATTTAGGGCAGGGAATAGAGCAGGCCGTCGCCGGCTGCAGAGCCGACGTAGAGACGCGACAGAGCAGCAATAGAGCAGAAATGTCCGCTTTAGAGACGATATCGCCAGCCGCGTATCAGCGCTAATTAGCTTCTGAGGATGAAGTTCATTCTCCTATCACTGTTTCCAACCCCTACCCCTCATCCCTCTCTCTAAACCCCCCCCCCCATGCACGGCCATCGTATCTGCTCTGTACAGCTCCCTGCCGGGCAATCCCAAGTACCAGCGCTAAAACAGCGCAGAGTTCCGGCTCTGCCGAGCTGCTAGAATTTTGTCTCTGTATCAGCCATGGCGCAGCGCAGTTTTAGGGATAGACGGCCGGTTATAGTTTCGCGGCTCCATCCTGCTAAAGCGCGACCAGCCCGGCTAAACCCGGCGCCGGTCTCGGCTCAAAATTTTAACTGGGAACTAGTGTGAGGCCAGCTCCTGGAGCCTCTAAGTAGACAGCCTGCAGGCTCATTAGTTCCGTCGAGAGCGGCGTGGGCTTCTCATTTCTCAGGTGAGAGGCTCTTGCACAAAACACTTTCCACAAGTATAGCTGATGCTCTCTCATGCAAGAACACGTCTCGTTTTCCTAACTTTGTTCATTGATGGTAAAGTAAAAGCCATAAATAATTTAGCGCTTGCTCTTCCGAGAATAAATAATTATTCTTGTATATTTTACTTGTAATTTATCCGTAACTTTCATGCACCTCCCGTAAGATATTTACAAAAAGATAATCAATTTCAGAAATAACACAGTTCAGTAACTTCAATACGAGTGCATCAACTTTATACATTACAGGTGAAATTGTTTCAAGTTAACGTTCTCCTGACTACAGCGCAATAAGTTGTCATGAAAGCCCTCAGGAGCAGAATTGATCTTTGCGGCAATCGCTCCTAATGATCGCCGTCAATCCAAAGCTCCCGAAATAACCCGCACTTTAGCGATAATATCACGAGCGAAAAGGCGCCTGAACTTCGTCCCGGTAGAGGCAGCATTTATGCAAAATTGCAAGACCAAGATACACCCTCATGCATCAGGCTTAAATACTTCTAAGGCAATAAGGAAAATGAGCGACTTTATTACGAATTATTCGTGCCTTTTTCATGGGAATTGTAACGACTGAGCACTGAGGCGTTTGAGGCGAAATTAACGTATGGGCGATGGCAGTACAGGGTAAAACCGCTTGAGTTTTGTACAGGGTGCCGATTATCTAATTTAATCGAACGTGCATTGAGGCTTGATGATCGACAACTTATAGTGAGCAAGAGAAGTTATTTGGTTAAATTTTTTCACACTAATTACGGTATGATTTACAAGCATCTTTAAACGGTGTTTCATGCGAGGGAGGAACAAGATTTTTTGAAACTTCATTATAAGAACAAATTTTATGCGGATTATATATTAATTTGAGAAATTCTACAAGCTAGTTTTGTTTATCTATAATTGCAGAAGCCTGGTTTCAAATTAATAAATTTTCTATCGAAGTTTATCGTAATATTTAACAGATTTGATTGACACAGAACAACAAAAATTTTAATGAGGAGCTTTATTAATATTTAATGCGGAGCTTTATTCGTCAGTATATCATAAGTTGTGCAGCTTCCTCTGTAAAGAGAATGAACTCGACAACAAAGACGAGCATGGCGAGGAGGCGATGTTGCCAGACGAGGAAGCTGAAGTTTAGAGATGCACTCGAGAGTCAACAGGCAAACGAGTTCATTTAAAGCTGCTTCTGTTTGTTTTTCCTTCCCCTTTAAAGTTTAATGTGCCTCAAGCTCAAATTTAGGGAGTTTCTGAACTTTAAATCTCGACTACACAAAGAGTGCACGTCATTAAATGCACCATTAAATCTTAGCATGTAGCAATTAAATGTTATTAAAAGTGAAAATTTATAATGGCATGAATCAAAAGAAAATAAAAATTGCGACTGAAGTAAAATTCCTTCAAAAATTTCAACAGTTAGCTTTAATTTTAACATGAATCGGAACAAACGTACCTTACTTATTATTAGGATTCAACTCCTTACTGGAACGTCATATAGTAAAATGTGAATTTTTGCTGGGGAGAATTAATTGGAATTGACAAATTTAGTGTCAGTGAAAAAATATTTGGTATTACATTAAAATACTTTATAGAATCAGAAAGCTCCGCAGGCAATATATGGCAAAATTTTAATAAAAACAATGCAAAATTTTGTGCCAATATTACTGGTTATTTAACCTATTACGTTAATTAATAAAGCTTAAATCATTACATGAAGGGCCCAATACCGAAAGATATATACCGACATATATTTATGACGTTTGCATGTGCTACACTCCTGGTAAAAGATCTAAGTGCACAATTAGTGTAAGTGCAAAAATATATTATTCACATATACTATTGGAGAGGTGATTGCTAAATGAATTCATATATTATTTCTGAACTATCCATATCACTCACTTTGGCCATTTTA
This sequence comes from Hyalella azteca, assembly GCF_000764305.2. Taxonomy (NCBI): domain Eukaryota; kingdom Metazoa; phylum Arthropoda; class Malacostraca; order Amphipoda; family Hyalellidae; genus Hyalella; species Hyalella azteca. The sequence goes on along the minus strand of NW_025946307.1, from coordinate 12,746 downwards.
ATCAAGAAGTTTACGGTCCTCTTAAAACTACTACGTTAAGTATTTACATGGAAGATAGTCGTGACGTCCTGAAATGTCTTGCCATCCAAGAAGGTCTTGATACTCAGTGAGTTTACGTCTCGGCACACATCATTTCCCGTGTACTGAATGAGGCAGAGCAAAGCCCGCGCAGTATACGTGTTATCTCAAGACACTTCGCCTGCCTTGCCGACGACCATGAAAGACGTGCAACATTTATCACGGAAGACAAAGGACTTGCCAAATTCTAAAGTCATGGCTTCCTCTGCAACATTTTATTTTTAACATTTTGATAAGAAAGCTCTGACACTAGAATATGTAGGTACGAATTGTATAAGCTTCCTAATAAGAGAATTCTTAAGAGTCACAATCGTTAATTTAAGGAGGTTATTTGATCAAAATTTCGCGAATTGTTGCGATGAAATAAAATTATTTTTACGTGGGTTTGAGACAGAAAAGTTTATCACATTTTTTCTGAGCGAGAGTTTCAACCGGACAGTATTAATACAAATGAAACTTGAAAAAAGTTCCAGAGGTCTTGCAAAGAATTGAACATAGTATATATGGGGACAGCTTGGGCCATATTGATTGCACTATCAATGAACATGTGGGTAGAAGTGAACACACGGTTAATTAGCATTTGATGTGCGGCACCAGCACGGACAGCAGCCATGCTTTCATATTTGCTCACTCGCATCTTTTGAAGGCCATTGCTCCATCAGTCACCTGCCATTATTATTTAAGCGGTTATATCGTCACAGAGCGCAGCCTGATTGCGTCGTGCCCATTTGAACAGCTTTGAAGAGATGCGGCCAAGTGGACAGCGAAGGTCTCTTGGATGGCCATCTTGCGACGTGGTCGTCCATTTCAATCGAGCTTCAGGAGCTCAATTTGACAGCGAGTCATGGACAGGAGATTGAAAATGGTTATCATGCACTGTGGTATAACGCCTCTCTGATTGCGTCAGGGCGAGAATTCAGATAACTATTGAGGGCTGGAAACCTGCACTTACAGAAAACATAAATACAATTGATCGTTTTGAATAACATTGCGTTAAATGAAGAAACCAGTCAAATTGATGTCTGTGACCTGCTGTTCATTTTTGACGTCTAAATGTGCGCATATCCGTAAACCTTTCTCATTATAGAACTGATGTCACTTTTGCTTAAATCGCAAGTTTACATTGAAAGCGCAGAACAAAATTAAAAACCAAAATTTACAAATAATAGAAAGAGCACTTAAAAAAACTTTCTATTCACAATTTCAAGGGGATAGGAGCTAACAGTTGAATTCAAACTGGGCCTAAGTTTAAAAATGTACAATGATTCTAAAATACGCAAATCTGAAGTACCGGGGGTGGGAGCTAACACCCTAAAGTCACTGTCAGAAACGGGGACATCACACTGCTCGGCGTGAGCGCGCACAGCCGAATGAGGGGGGCGCGATAGCAACTGTCCGGTTCTACAACTCCTGCCCTTATGCTCAGCGACTCTAGAATGAAGATTGAGGTACGTCATCCCGACGTACGTAGATGAACATCGTGCACAACAAATATTGATAAACCAGAGACGATCGCATATGAACAGGGAGCATATCTTTACATCTAAAGAAAGAACCGATTGTGAAGTTGTTTTCCAGCACAATATGAAGATTGATTTTTGGGAAGTATCTATTAAACAAGACTTTTAATTCTCTTGACATAGCTTCAGACGCAGGGCCGAAGTAAGGAAAAGAGCAATAAATAACGCTCCTACTATTGCGCTCAGGAGCGACCTCTCTGTATCGCTTCGACATGAATTTCTTGATTTGGGTAAGCATTTACATCTTGGGTAAGCATTTACTTGACGGAAATCCATTAAGCGAGAAAATATTGCGTAAAAATTCAAATTCAGCGTGCATAGCATGGTATGTAGAACAAATACGAAAACCTGTAATAATGTTTGAAGCCCATTCAACTTGAATCGGAATGAACAACAATTAATGAAACTGGCACTTAGGCCAGTGAATGTCGGTTTCGGAACACAGAAGTCAGAAAACGGCTATTACAATAGATTTGGTAACATTGCAATTGAGGAAGGGCAAACTATTGTTAAATTCAAGCTCCATAGTAAATTTGATAGAATTATGTTGCGAGTTTACGTAATCAAAGTACGAAGATGAAAGTACTTTCTCATGATATACGAAGATGAAAATGCTGCTTAGCTGTGACTATAAAGCACCGTAATCTTGATTTTGAGGTTATCTTTTAATGTCAATTTGAATGAGACAGATAATGGTCCAGGCGGTGGTAGCGCTTTTCCCTGTCCGAGCGAAATGGCTCGTTTGATTAAGGTAGTAAATCAAGATATATAAATGGCTACACAGGCGCACTTGACCGTGAGATTGATTTCTCGTCCAATTCATCCTCCTTCTATTAATTTCCGGGTGACATATCATGGAGTCACTCGTGTATTATGCGAAATATTTTTTATCAATCGGAGTTATATGATCAAACGCAATGATGAAAGCAAAGATGAATATCGTTGAGAAGAAAAATGTTAAGGCCTCGTTTTCGAAAATCTTGGGCTTGAAGCAGGAAATGAGAATGAGAAAGTTTGTTGCTGTCGAGGGCAAACTTGTTGAAATGCTCAAAGTTTCTTATGGAGTTGAGAGGCTCGGAGGCCGTAATGGCCCACATGGAAAAGGGAAATTGCAATTTATCAGAAAATAATTGCACGCACATAAATGTGATCAGCAATTGTTGGGAGGCCAGCGACGCTTGCACAAAAAAATTGATCACAGTAATTACCCCTTTCAAATTCAAATGAAAATTGAAGATGAATCGCTCGTGAACAGATATTTCATCCATGGTTTGACTAAAGTAATTTTCAATCGTAATCATATTATTATAAAATAAACAGTTTTCGTGTAAAGAACGTTCGAAACGTTCACTCAGCTCGCACATGAAAAAGATAGACTTTTTACACCAGTGCGAACAATTAAATTTATCGCAATCTACGAACAGTAATTTATAGACGTAAAATTGTGTCGAATATAATGCATCACTTGCATTTAGCGTGGGCTTAACTTAGATTGTCTGGAACTCGTAAGTGCATTCCATTAATTAATAGAACTCAATTTTATTGATAACTTCTAATAAATCAGGGCTGCCCTCAGTGCCTGCATTACCTGATCAATTGAATTACTTAATTACTGATGGAAGGGACCTAGTTTTTTCGCGAGACGATTGATGCAATAATAGTTTTTTCCGCGGCTGTTGAAATGGAGAATCGAAGGAATTATGAAGTCTCTCAGCATAAGAAAATCTTCAATCAAACCTGTAAATAAACGTTACATGACTTCAATAATTTAATTGGTTTAGTTCATGAAAATCAACATATTCCCATCAAATTCGTTATATTAACTGATTTAAAATAATAGAAATGATATTAACTCTTAATCTCAACTACGCCTTGCTTTTCCTAAGATTCATGAGGCTGCCAATAAATATTTTCGAAGGTGTTCCGCAGTGATGGTCCCTTGCATTTTCTTTGCAATGTTGTAATGAGGGTTGGCTGCGATTAAATGGCCTAATTAGATGCTAATGTCTGCATATTAACTCATTAATGGAGTTTTGAGAGCAATAATGAGGACCTTGCGGCTCTCAATAAGCTCATCACGAGCACTCGACTGGCATTGCGCTCTTCACAACTCAGCGACAAACATTAAAATACGATGACCAAAATCCGTAGATTAACAGAATACGATAAACGCATGAACAGTGCAATGTCCAGACCAACTTTGTTTGGTAGTGTGAAGTAATATCTTCGCTTCCTAATGCAAAGATCACTCTGCTTCTTTCACTGCATCATATTTACCACAGTCTGGTTTCCATGCAAAATTGAATTTATAATAATTAACAGCATAATTAAATAATCATTTCACAAAATATCTTCGCATCCTACGACAGAAGATCACGAACGGTGCCTCTTTCACTGCATGCATCAGATTTACCACTGTCTGGTTGCCATGTAAAGTTGAATTTATAATAATTAACAGCATAATTAAATAAACATCTCACGCATGTTTTCAATGTTTGATGGAGCTCTTACATATTCAAAGGCAAGAGCGGCGCAAAACTTACACCGAACAAGTTATTTCAACGACAAGGAACCTGAAAAGTCTGAGCTTGTGCAAAAAACCTAATGAGAAATTAACGTAAGGCGCCTAGGAAATTGTTGCTTGGAAGGAACTTAGCAAGATATTCGATCTTAACCATCAAACATGCATGCTCTATATATATAATGATATAATTTAATTGCATATACATATAATTTTATATTATATTATATATAATAGCCCGTATATATAATTGTCATTTCAGTGGCAATGACGAAGCACATTTAAGGTGCAGTATCTATTTTTATTATTTATCGATTGAAAATAACTGCAGTTAAAAATATTTTGAGTTCACAGAAAGCGTCTCATTTGCTGGCGAGACATTTCGGAATAATCATCCGATGTTATACGCTAGATAAGATCGTACGTATGATCATATTTTATAACATGTGTTCTTTCCCATATTAAAGGTCTAATCAGTATCATATGATGTGGTTGGAAAATTCTAATGAGAGTGCTGTTTCAAACGAAGATAAATCCTGCAATACATTCACAATAATAACTCATGAAAAACGAATGAAGAGGAAATGAACGAATGATTCATGAAAAAATAAATATAATAAATTTTCATCAATAGCTTTCAGTATATAGAAGCAATTTCTATCTCCAACCATTACAGAGCTTTACTGGATAAGCTATAGTGAGTAAAATTGAAAACAATTCGAAGCCATTTAAAATAACTTATTCTTGATCTCGCTTGCCGAAATAAATTGGTTAGATAAAAATTAGAATTCGACGTAAATCTGAGACCCGCTCACCCGTTTGCTGAGCCGCCCACTCGTGAGCAGAGCCGCCCACCCGTGTGCTGAGCCGCCCACTCGTGAGCAGAGCCGCCCACCCGTGTGCTGAGCCGCCCACTCGTGAGCAGAGCCGCCCACCCGTGTGCTGAGCCGCCCACCCGTTTGCTGAGCCGCTCACCCGTTTGCTGAGCCGCCCACTCGCCCACCCGTGTGCAGAGCCGCCCACCCGTGTGCTGAGCCGCCCAATGACCCTAAGCACAGCGGGTTAGAGTTCGTCAGTTCTTGCCTCTTTTTAATTTCCTGAGGGAGCCAGCCCTTAAATGTGCCTCCATTCTTCGGTTACCGCTGGGTGGGTTCCACTAAAAAAGCACGAGTCAAAATTTTTGCATTAGCCTTGAAAAAATAAAAATAATTTGGGTACAGAGTTGATGCTTGAGTTGCAGTGTGAGTTGAAAATGCGCCCGTGGGGATAACTGCTTTTTGTCAGTCGTAATTTGGTGTTGAATTTAACTAATTTAATGTGATAGACTAACGTTAAAGGAAATATGAACGTAAAAGTCTGCAGTGTCATTCTACATATTTGATTTTACGCAGAGTTAAAAAATTGTTTTAATCAGTTCTTTATAAAAAATCGATTTCTGCAATTGCGGTAGAACAGATGACAAAAATTTTTTATGGAATATCTACAACGGTCAATAGATTTAAAGCTAATCAAACTAAATCCGTCGACGCAAAAAATTTAGCATCATTCAAAATTTCTCAAACAACTAAAAATTAAATTATATTATTATTCAGTGTCAATATATTTGTTACTTTTCCCATCAATTTTATAATATCATAAATTTTATTGTGAATTTCAGTCAATTTTTTTCAATCAACATCAATTTTATTTATTAATTTTATTTTAAGTGAAAATCTGAGCTATCGTGAAAGCCTAGAGCTGAAAAGCAGGCGCGGGAGCAAGAAACATAATTCGTTCATACGCAGCGCACTCATTAATCTCGCATGAACGCTGCCACGCAACATAATAGTCTACGGAAGACACCACATTTTCGAAACAACCTTAAATCGATCGATGAGAGGACGTGGCGTGATCGTTCTTAATATTGTGATCCTGTCGAATCTCGTTGATGACTTTTCTGGTGCGCTAAACTGCGGCGCCCGCTCCTCAATTAGGCGTCGCGATAAATAGAGCGCAAACCATCAATCTTGTGGCTGTGCGCAGTCGCCGGTCTGGGGAGCTGGGGCTCTTAAAAGCCTGATGGTGCGCTGGGGGAGAGAGGTGAGGTAAGGAGTGGGATGAGGGAGGAAGTGGGAGGTAAGGAGTGGGATGAGGGAGGTAAATGAAGGTAAGGAGTGGGATGAGGGAGGAAAAGGGTGCATGATGATGAGAGTGATAAAAGGAGTTTAAATGTGGTAAACGGTGGGTAGGAGTGTGTAAACGGAAGGGTGCGAATTATAGGTATTGACAGGTGATAGGTTGATGACTGACAGGTGGAAAAATAATGAAGAAAGATAAAAGATAGGCATGAGGGAGGTATTGGGAATGAAAAGTAGAAGAGAGATTAGAATGAGAGAAATATGGTACAAATACATGAAGCTAGGAGGATTTGGAGGATGAATAAATAAATGAATGGAGTTATTGATGGGCGGTGAGCAATATTAGTGATCGACGGGACCCATGCAAAGCGATTGGTTAATGCTAATACAAATGTTTCTGAGTCGCAATTGGAATCCGGGAACACTTGATATGGGAATACTTGAATACTCACGTGATAAGAATACGCAAACCAACTGCAAAATGTCTAAGCCTCTAACTCTGGGTTTTCCAGTAACGAAGAAATTATATTATTTTTCGCAGCGTCATTGCAATCAAGAACCTTTCTTACAATTACGACGCCTGTTTTAGAGTAATTGCCGTTCTTCGATCAATTACGTCGCAGCAGCTCTGCGGCCGCCGTTCAGCTCATGTGCGCCGTGAAGCTACCTACATCTGTTGGGAAGCCTCAGACGCCATTGTTGAACCATCCTACCAAGTCTACATCTGTGTACGTGATTTTAAAATGCTTCCACATATTGAGAATCCTGCCGACTGCGAACTGCGTGCGTTTATCTGTACTCAAGGCCTCAAATCAGTTGACATTCATCACCTATATGATAATAAGTATAAAGGGTATAGTGGAAACATTAGTGGTGGAATGGTGGGTTAAGGACTATAAAGATGTCCGCACTAACATTCATGGTGAGGAACAAAGTTGGAGACATTAAGACAATACCGACAATCTGATTCAAAATGTAGACTGTAAAGGGAAAAAGAACGGACAATTCACGACTTCGTCCTTAGCTGAAAAGTTTCTTACTGTATCAAAAAGTTTTCTTTACTACATTGTCTAGTCGGGTTGTCTAATCAGGCGGAAAGCTTCTTGACGAAAGCTGCTACATGGACAAGATAAATGACTCAGTATTAAAGGGAATTACATAGAATTGTAGAGTAATAGATGGCCTTTCACGAAAATAAATAGTTTTGGACAAATTATTTGCCAGAACGGCACTTGCTTCAAAACAAGTAATATTCTACAGATATCAATCAAATAAACTTTTTCTCAAAAGTTAGTGGCCAAACATTTTCTTAGCATCAACAGGTAGAGTCTGAACAGTTATTTTATGTTGTTGTGTCATCACTGTGTTCAATTTTTACAAGATCGTTCTGAGGCAACAGCACCATCCCAATCTAGCCGCACTCGATGCACTCGGTTCCTCGAACCTGAGCAGAAATGCGAAATCGTGGCCAAGAACTGCCGTCATGCCGGAAACCTTTTTCCCGCCTCGCTTCTTACGCAAGTCGTTACGTGAGTCAACGAACCGAGACCCGTCCTCCTGTTGAAAATCTTCGTCGGTTCAGAGCCGGCCATGTCTAGCAAGTGATCAGTCTGCGATCAAGTGGATATGATTTTAATCCAGGCTTATCGCCGACTTATACTGTATATGAGCGCCTGAAGCCGCGATAAGGTAGAGCAAATGACTGAAAGGAAACGCGAAATTGGCAAAACATTTATTTTAGTGCGCGACGCTCCCTGCAACAAGTGAGAGCTTTGAGAAAAACAGTATGACAATATAACAATTCAAATTGAAGTAAAATAATCTGAATTTTCTTTAAGAATGTAAACGTTGATAAGTTCTAGGAAATTAAATTGATTATTTTTTTATCTATATTATATTCTATAACTTAAAAACCATCCTCGTACGACTGTTTGTTTAGAACGTAAAACTCAGTCCTGAAACTCGATTTCCAAATTGTCCATTAATATGTTACAGAGTGTTATATCGATACTAATAGCATTTTCCACGACCATATACCGTCACCTAGTCGTAGGAGACGTGTGTAGCAGCGTCTCTGACACATGCAAGCACTGGGCTAAAGACGCAGGTCATTTATTTATTTGATTTGCAAGTTAGTGAAAATACAAGTAGTTTTACATATTAAAGATCATCTTCAAAATCAAGTGGGAAAATTTTCTCTGAATTTTCTAACCCTCGATTTGGAGCAATGAGACATCTAGAACCGATTAATAACTCTTCCCTCCCGCTTCTACAAATTATCAGCCAATTATATGTGGTACTAGTGAACGGTATCAGGTGGATATCTGGAAGGACGCGCGGCGACTGTACATCATATTCGAGCGTAGCTCGATCAGAAAAAGGCTGAAAACTATTGCCAAATAAAATAAATCAGATTTCAGGAAATGATCGATCTTGTCAGCCTGACAACCGTGAGCGTGCGGATCTTTGGATTCCATGTATCGGCTCATAAGTTGTCAATCAAGTGTTCAAAAAATATGTTAAAAATTCACTCATAAGTGTTCAAAAAATTCAATTTGTTTAGAAACTCCAGCGACAACGCCTCTTTTCTACCGTCTCTTTTTCGTTCCGTATGTTTTATTTGGAAGAAGATTACGTAATTTCATGTTTATTTCGAGTACTTCAACTTCGCATTTTCGCTATCTCGCTCATTTTCTGTGTTTATCTTCGTTATATCATTGCTACAAAAGCTGTATACAATACATTGTAAGGTACTGCTTTGTTTAATGCTACTATACGTACGGGCCATATAATCATCGAGAAGTAATTCTGAGGGCTGAAAATAATAGACGCGACATCGGTTCGGTTATTGATGCGACTTCAGTCAGCTCCGCTTGCAAGCTGTCACTTCCAGCCAATTATGGATTAGTTATATGTATTGTGTCTTATAAAATATTTAAGCTTTCTTATCCATATTTTAGCAGTCCAACTTTTAAAATATACCGTTAAAAGAAGTGTCTTTAGACTGATGGGCGTTCGAATTAATCAGATTTTGTGAGCAGTTGCATTTGCGTTTCATTCTAGATCCATTCTGTTTCTAATGTTTTTAAATATTACGCCTATGACGCTATAATATAAGGAACCAGCAATAATTGAAACAATTTATAAAAATTTGAAATCAATAATTGAAATCGGGTTTACAACAATTAAAGTTTTTAATAAAGTTTTTAAACCTAACCTATCTGGGTTAAAACAATCCCTAGTCTGAAAATTATGCATCAGCAGTCCCTTAGCTATATCATCTAACGACATCTTCTGAAGACGATAGCGTTATCGATATCCTCCTCTCCTATCTGGAAACATTTTATGACGACAAAATGAGGTTACCCCATTCTCTTCATTCTACGCATACTGATAGAAAATTGCACCATAGTGAATTATGAAACAAACTATCATAGCTAGGAACTAACATTTTTCCAGCTTAGTAGCAATTAAGTGGGAAAAAACAATTTTGAATTTGAGAAAGTTTTTTAGTGATTCGATTAGGGCAGTATTATTAAAAACATTAGACTTTATTCGGAGACGTCAATTTCAAGAGTTTTGCTCATATTACCTTATGCAATGTGTTCCAGTTACGAGTTACTTGAGATATGGCCTTATAATCCACCAGTTGATATTAATCAATTCATATAGTTTCTAAACATGTTTCAACATAGCATATCTGCAAATGTTGCTCCGTGGCATATTTAAACTTTAACGCTTTTAGTTTAAATAACTCCGTTTAATTTATCAAGGTTGCAAATAACTACGCAAGTAGATTGTCAAATAACTCACCAAGTCTCACTTGCACACAGAAAAGACTTTCAGAGAGAAGCGTGACGGTAAATCTTGTCCGCCGGTCGGTCGAGATCGACGTGATGAAAACGGCAAAGGAAAAGCTCGATGGAACAGAGAAGATGCATGGACACGAGACTGTCAACGAGAACAGGTGATTTACGCTGGCAGCTGGCGTACAAATCATCGGAGTATTCTGGACTCGAGTGAAGGGTTACTTTTCGAAACCTGAAGTCCCAAATTTCAACCCCGAAACAATGGTAACTAGATATGTATGATACGTACAAGACTGAGATGATGCCATTATTTGTGGTCAGGTCATCCATGATGGTAAGCAATGAGTAGATACGAAGAAAGTACGAAACAAATGAGTTTGCATTTAGATATTTATAGCTCTAAAATATAAGCTCCTAAAGACCACGTTAAAGAATTTGAAGAATGATGCTGGTGTTAAATATTCATGCTCACACCCCGGGAACGGTGGACGATGTCTGCGCGGTTTGGAAGAAGGTTATCAGCTTGGACAAATTTCTGCTACTTTCTCACGGATATTCTATATTTTGGGCGGACGTTTTCTTTGTTCTGCTACAGATGAAGGCATATTGCGCTGCACGCAGTATGAGGCAAAGTGTGGTGTATATGCGCGCATACATGTAGCGAAGCTATGATATCTCGGGGAGACCATTTGTATTATAATGTAAACCACTGTAAATTTTCATCGAATGTTGTACGAAATGAAAATAATTCCAGCACATGCTGAAAAATTATAAGCATCTTAATTGAACCTTTTCCTTTGGCAGGAGTGTTCTGCAAGTGATTTGAAAAGTGTTCTGCAAGTGATTTAAAAAGAACGTTGTTGTTTATTATGATAGAGAAATATTACTATCAATTCAGGTTCTGTAGAGGGTAAACCGTTATCGAACAGTAATATAATGATGAAGTTTTTTTCAACGTCATGCTCGATGGCCACGACTCTCCAAAAGCTTTGTACATATACCTTTCATTAATCTTCTATGGGATTGTAAATTTTCGGTATATGTATGCTGCAGTTCTAGGGTATAATATATTTAGGTCTCCTATCGTTTGATCGTGTTCACAAGCAGAAATTGCTTGTGTCCAGTTTAAGACTATATTAATATGCTCTGTAACGTCTTCTTTATTATAGGGTGTAATATATTTAAGTCACCTAACGTTTGATCGTGCTCAGAAGCAATATCGCTTGTGTTCACTTTTAGATTATATTAATAAGCTCACTAACTTTTTTGTACCTTCTAAAGTATAATATATCTAAGTCTCCTATCGTTTGATCATGTTCACAAGCAACATTGCTCGTGTTCAGCTCAGGACTATAGTAATATGCCCAGTAATTTTTTTCTTCTAGGGAATATTATAGTTAAGACTCCTATTAATTGATAGTGTTCACAAGCAGAAATTGCTTGTGTTCAGTTTAAGACTATAGTAATATGCCCAGTAATATTTTATTTATTCAAGGGTATAATATAATTAAGTCTCCTTTCGTCTGATCGTGGTTGATAAGCAAATATCGCTTGTGTTCAGTCTAAGATAATAGTAATATGCTCAGTAAATTTTTGTATATTGAGAGGCATAATATATTTACGTGTCCTATCATTTCATCGTGTTCACGAGCAGAAATTGCTTGTGTTCAGTTTAAAACTATAGTAATATGCTCAATAACGTTTTGTTTATTCTAGGGTATAATATACTGTAAGTCACCTAACGTTTGATCGTGTTCACAAGCAATATCGCTTGTGTTCAGTTCAAGATTATAGTAATATGCCCAGTAATTTTTTTTTTCCTCTAGGGTATAATATATTTAATTCTTCTATCGTCTGATCGTGTTCACAAGCAATATCGCTTGTGTTCAGTTTAATATTATAGTAGTAAGCTCAGTAACTTTTTGTAGATTCTAAGTTATAATATATTTAAGTCTCCTATCGTTTGATCATGTTCACAAGCAAGATTGCTCGTGTTCAGTTCAAGACTTTAGTAATATGCCTCGTATTAATTTATCTTCTGGCAGAGGTGAGCCGTAGCGCGCTATATGAAGCGGCCGCTACATTTTCAGTAGCGGTAGCGGCGCTACATATTTAAGTAGCGATACGAGGTTTTGCCGCTACAGCGCTACCGCTACATTTATAGATATAGCCGTTAGATTTTACTTAATAGCATTAAATTTTATTTAAAAACCAACATGATACATACATAATATAAATTACAGAATAAAACTGTACAAAAGATTTCGGTGTAATGTTGTCAACCTCAGCCTGTTACTAGTGTCAAAATGTTAGTGTTAGTAGGTAAGCTCAGTAACTTAAGTAGCGATACGAGGTTTTGCCGCTACAGCACTACCGCTACATTTATAGATAAAGCCTTTAGATTTTACTTAATAGCATTTAAAAACCACCATGATACATAAAAGATTTCGTACATGTAGCGGCCTAAAAAAAGTAGATCATGTTCACAAGCAACATTGTGTTCACAATGTTACTTGTGTTCAGTTTAAAATTAAGTTGTTAAGTTGTTACCAGTTAGTCAGTTACCACTTGTTCTTGTTCCGTGCCAGCTGCCACCACATGTCCAGGACCACATCACGGACATCAGCCACCTAACTTCAGTTTGCTTACAGTTATTTTTACAGTTATTTATATGTTTCACCTTCCTTACATGGATATCTAC